>NC_084624.1:23820441-23867941 GCF_033978795.1 Nerophis ophidion | reverse complement strand
TCTAGTACGGTTGTTTTTTTACTCTCTTATAGTTTCCTGACCATAAACAGAACGTGTTAACCTTGCTTGCTAAATGTAAACAAGACGATAGACGATAGAGGCAGTTAGCGTTGCTAAACAGAGTGGACACTAGTGGGTGCTAATAGTGACATTGTGCATCACTGCATTTCCATCTTGTTCGTGTATTAAGCAATCACTTGTGATTTAGGTCATAGATGTAGTCCACTTGTGGTCAGCTTAGTCACAATACAGCATTCATGTAACCCAACTGTGGAAAAAAAACAGTTTTTAACCATATTGTTTATTTTCTAGTGCAGACATCCAGCAGCTAAAGGAAAGCAAAACAATGAGATGCACCCTCTTGAACAAGACGATCAACTTGACTCACATTCCTCAACTTTAAAGGGGAAGTATTTTATATCAATGTAGATTTAGAGCAGATCTGTGGAAAATACGGCCCGCGGGCCTCATGTTGCCCATTAAGATATGCAATCCGGCCAGCCGGATGTTGTACCATACTTGCCAACCCTCCTGATTTTCCCGGGAGACTCCCGAGTTTCAGTGCCCCACCCGAAAATCTCCCGGGGCAAACATTCTCCTGAATATCTTCCGATTCCCACCCGGACAACAATATTGGGGGCGTGCCTTAAAGGCACTGCCTTTAGCGTCCTCTCTCACCTGAAAATTTGACTATTATACATGTCTCCGTTATCCATAGGTATATATATATATATATATATATATATATATATATATATATATATATATATATATATATATATATATATATATATATATATATGTATATATATACATATATATATATATGTATGTGTGTATAAATATACATATATATGTATGTGTGTATATATATATACATGTGTATGTATATACATGTATATATATATACAGGTGTATGTATACACCTGTATATATACACACATATATATATGTATATATATATATACATGTATATATAGTATATATATATATATATACATGTGTATATATATATATATATCTGTATATATATATGTACGACTATATATATATACAAATATATATATATATATATATGTGTGTATATATATATACATGTGTATGTATATATACATACATGTATGTATATATGTGTGTATATATATATACATGTGTATATATTAGGGCTGGGCAACGATTAAACATTTTAATCGAAGTTAATCACACTATTTCTCCGATTAATCGCGATTAACTGCATTGTATACGCAAAGCCCAATAATTAATTCAAAAGTAGTGTGTAGTGCACCTTTATTGGAATATTCTCCTCCATGAACAAAAGCGCCAAAACATTTGTTGTGCAAACACAATTTAAATCAGTCCTTGTTAAACAGTAGCAGTTAAAAATCATATTTTATGAAAATCAACTCAAAAAATGTAAATACAAACATTTAAGCTTATTGCCACTGCCAGGGTATTTAAGTTATCCTGTTTGTTATGGAAAATAAATATAATCTACATACAAATCTCTGAGCCACAATCATAACATCTGCACAGGCAATTTCTGAGGTAACAGCAGAAACATTTTTTTTTATCAGGGATCTTATGTTTAAAAAACCTATATTATAGGTAGTGGGCTGTTTTAGGGAATTTTTGATCAAATTATCCGTAGTAGCAATATTAATAATGTTGTGTTTATTCTGCGTAGTGCACTTAAAATAATTATGACCATATATCTAGGAATTGATATGATGGGAATTTTCCGATTGTTTGCTTGGTGCTTTGATAAACTGAACGCATATACATTTCACTATAGTGTGATGTTATGAGCCAGGGAAAAAAAGAACTACCCTACCCAGCATGCAACAGGAGTGACGAGCATGCGTGGTAGCCCGGTAAAGGTTGTGTGTCGCCATGACGGCATCTTGTATGTTGTGATATGCACGCTCTGAAAGCAAACGTTAAGAACTCAGCCAACACTCCTCGTCTGCATTATTCATAAATAGACAGACAACACACTGCTTCACAGGCTGCTGGATGTAGCCGGCAAAGTATTCCCATGCTAGCTAGCCGGTCTAGCAAGCACGCGTCATTCAGTCCAAAACTGCCCGATCTATCCACATTTAGAATTGTCTGGTGGTCGTAAGTGATCCCGGAGTGACCACGCTGTAAGCCAGCCATGAAATTTGCACAATTGTCCGGTATTTTTGCCAAATGTTCCATCTTTACCAAGAGCCTCTCGAAGCCGAAGCCCATCCGGGCGATGCCATCTTGTTAAGAAAAGGCGTTAACAAAATAAAAGCATGTAAACAACATACGCTAATGTGCGATAAAATAATTGTCGGCGTTAATAGATTGATGAGTTAACTCGTAATTAACGCATTAATTTGCCCACCCCTAATATAGATACATATATACATGTATATATATACATATTTATATATACATGTATATATATACATATTTATATATACATGTATATGTATATATATACATGCATATGTATATATATATATACATGTGTATATATATATATGTGTGTATATATATGTATATACATATATACATGTATATGTGTATATATATATACATGTAGATGTATATATATGTGTATATACTGTATACATATGTATATGTGTGTATATATGTATATATATATATATGTGTGTTTATTTATATATATATATATTAAGGGTGGGCAAATTAATGCGTTAATTACGAGTTAACTCATCAATCTATTAACGCCGACAATTATTTTATCGCACATTTGGTATGTTGTTTACATACTTTTATTTTGTTAACGCCTTTTCTTAATAAGATGGCGTCGCCCGGATGGGCTTCGGAGTCGAGGGGCTCTTGGTAAAGATGGAACATTTGGCAAAAATACCGGACAATTCTGCAAATTTCATGGCTGGCTTATAGCGTGGTCACTCCGGGATCACTTACGACCGCCAGACAATTCTGGATGTGGATAGATATGGGCCGTTTTGGACTGAATGACGCATGCTTGCTAGACCGGCTAGCTAGCTTGGGAATACTTTGCCGGCTACATCCAGCGGCCTGTGAAGCAGCGGAGTATGTGTGTTGTCTGTCTATTTATGAATAATGCAGACGAGGAGTGTTGGCTGAGTTCTTAACGTTTGCTTTCAGAGCGTGCATATCACAACATACAAGATGCCGTCATGGCGACACAACGCATGCTCGTCACTCCTGTTGCATGCTGGGTAAGGTAGTTCTTTTTTTCCCTGGCTCATAACATCACAATATAGTACCATGTATATGCGTTCAGTTTATCAAAGCACCAAGCAAACAATCGGAAAATTACCATCATATCAATTCCTAGATATGGTCATAATTATTTTAAGTGCACTACGCAGAATAAACACAACATTATTAATATTGCTACTACGGATAATTTGATCAAAAATTCCCTAAAACAGCCCACTACCTATAATATAGGTTTTTCAAACATAAGATCCCTGATAAAAAAAAATGTTTCTGCTGTTACCTCAGAAATTGCCTGTTCAGATGCTATGATTGTGGCTCAGAGATTTGTATGTAGATTATATTTATTTTCCATAACAAACAGGATAACTTAAATACCCTGGCAGTGGCAATAAGCTTAAATGTTTGTATTTACATTTTTTGAGTTGATTTTCATAAAATATGCTTTTTAACCGTTACTGTTTAACAAGGACTGATGTAAATTGTGTTTGCACAACAAATGTTTTGGCGCTTTTGTTCATGTGAGAGAATATTCCAATAAAGGTGCACTACACACTACTTTTGATTCATTATTGGGCTTTGCGTATATAATGCAGTTAATCGCGATTAATCGGAGAAATAGTGCGATTAACTTCGATTAAAATGTTTAATCGTTGCCCAGCCCTAATATATATATATATATATATATATATATATGTATATATATATATATATATATATATATATATATATATATATATATATATATATATATATATATATATATATATATATATATATATAATATATATTTCCCGTATTTGGAGGTCTCAAGGTTGGCAAGTATGCTTTATACATAATTTTGTTGGACCTTTAACATCAAAACTGTAGCCTCCATTATGATGTGCAGTGCTGTTTTTAAACTACTGCAAGTCTATAGAAAGTATCTCAATGGTTGTAATCTACACTTTTGAGTGTTTTACGAGATATTGCGGTAAGCTATGTCACAGCATCTCAGAGAGAAACAAAGCAGAGTGGGCAGGGTTGGTTTTTGGAGCAGACTGCCTAAAACACATGTGTCAGGAACAGATTTTTGCAACAAATTTCTGCAGAACAGTTATGTTATATCATATTGTAGGTTTTTATTTACCCTTAGCATTCACGTGTTGCTGTTTGTTAAATTTTTTTTGTGTTTTGCTTGATTGTAAAAGATGTCTATCGACATACTTGCCAACCTTGAGACCTCCGATTTCGGGGGGTGGGGGGCTTGGTCTGGGGTGGGGTGGAGGCCTGGTTGGGTTGGTGGGCGTGGTTAAGAGGGGAGGACTATATTTACATTTACAATTCACCAACTCGAGTATTTCATATATATTTCCTATATATATATATATATATATATATATACATATATATATATATATATATATATATATATATGTGTGTGTGTGTATGTATGAAATACTTAACTTTCAGTGAATTCTAGCTATATATATTTATTTTATTATATATATAAATAAAAGAAATATTTGAATTTCAGACGGCACTGTCACACCAAATTTCTTCCCCCCTACAAAACCCTTCCCCCCGGAAGACATTTGGCGTGACAGCCCCTCTAATGCTTGAAGGACTCCAATGAGGGCGTGATAATACCAAGTTATATGACTCTTAAGGGTTACAGCTGCAAATTTAGCGAAGCAAAAATAGCTTGAAAGGTTAGCATGCTGGAATGCTAATATTTTTTCCTAACCGTTATTTTTCACCAATGACAATCAGCCAATTATAATGCTTTTAAAATAGGCAGCTGTGTGGGCTGCTTTGAGGTCCTTCTACCCCCATTGGGGTCCTTCAGGCATTAGAGGGGCTGTCACGCCAAATGTCTTCCGGGTGGAAGGTTTTTGTAGGGGGAAAGAAATTTGGCGTGACAGCACCTATCAAATACACAGTTATAAAAACACAGTTGTTCTACTAACTGTACTGTGCTTGCTGGGTACTAAAAAACAACAACACTTACCTTTCACTATTTGAGTAACCTTTGTTCTGCCATTTATTTCTTCATTTTGCTTGTCGACGGTGTAATATATTGGGTTGGAGTCAATAACCAGGTGAGGTGATGGAGTTACGTCTCTTTACTGTGGGCTTCAGTCAGAACAGACTCCCTCACTTGCCGTCAGGTGCCCAACACCATGTAAATCGTTGGACAATCAAAAAGCAACCCCATAACGCTATAGCCAACATTCACCAGGAGATGGCAAGAGACAACATAGAATCACTCTATTACAGACGGCGTCGCCATGGCTGTAACTTCCTCGTTCTCCTGCTTCGCGTCCTTGTGTGTGCAGTTTTTTATTCAAATCCGTAGATGTTGTAACGTGATTGGGCGTGGCCTCCAGCTCCAGCTAAATTTCGGGAGATTTTCGGGAGGAAATTTCTTCCGGGAGGTTTTCGGGAAAGGCGCTGAATTTCGGGAGTCTCCCGGAATATCCGGTAGGGTTGGCCAGTATGTCTATCGAGTAGCTGGTCTAAGAAGTATTAGGAGCAATGTTCATATGTTGTTAATATTCAGTTTTTTATTGTTCATAGTTAATATTGTAAATCCCACTTTCTTTATTTTCATGTATATTTTGGGTGTCCCATTTAGTAAAAAACTGTAAAATTCTATTCCGTTTTTTTGAAGTGGTCTATCATTACATTTTTAGAATTGTATCGGACATTGTGACTTTTGGTATTAGTGTTCCTAAAAAAAAGGCACCCAAACACTCATACTGTACAACACATTTTTACAGCTAAATGTTTATATATCATTCATACACACATACGCATTGGTCCCCCAGACACATTTTTTCTCTCAATGTGGCCCCCAGGTCAAAATATTGGCCCAACTCTGTTCTAGAGGGAGAACAACAATACACCACTTTTAGGATTTACTAGACAATGCTAAAATTATGTGTGCACTCTCATGTTTGCTAATGGCAAAACCTTAAACCTGCACAAAGGACTACACTTTAAGAGCATGAATAAGAACACATACTTAGGTAACTTTATCTTAATTCAATTGAAGTTCTCTAAATGAGAACACAGAGTAACTCCTGATGACACATAAGAACACACAGGAGGGGAAAACCTGTCCAATGTGTTACAGGCAGCATTTAAAATTGGCACTGCACATATTGGAGAAACACACGTGAATTGAAAACAACAGAGCTTTTCATTGTTCTTGTTTATTTAACTGAATAAAATGCACGTTGTAACACATCTCAACCATGTGTACCCATCTCTTAATGAATGAACCCTTGTTAAATTGTAAATTGGATCTGAAATAAATTAATACATTATTTTGTAATCAAGAATAGAGTAAAAAGAAGGCATACAGAAGAACTGCTACTCCCCCTAGTGTTTGTGACATGTTTCTGCAGGAACATGAAGAAACATGTAACCACACATTGGCCAATAGATGGCAGTGTCCAGCTAAACATTCACCTAGTGACCGTCTCGATATCCAGATATACGCACCATGGTGATAATACACTCCTTTTAGTGTTTAAAAAGAAAAATATTTTTTCTGAAATAAGTTGTATACCAATTAGCATTTATTTCCTTGCTTCTTTAACAGTTGAAATGTCATTTGCTTCACACCCACGGCAATCCACAGTCATTTGATTGTTGTTACCAATGATAATACAGCTGCTATGGTCAATATGAGTATTTGGATACACACTGGGAAAGCCCACTGAGTTGTCGTGGATGTTGAGTTTTCCAAACTTATATGCTGCTTCCTGCCTCTGTGTTCTCTGCTCTCCTGACCAAATTTTTTTCTGTCTATTGATTTTTGGTAATGAAAAAAACTTTTTAATTTTTTTCTCAGTCCATTTGCTCTCCTCGAGGGGAACCAAATTCTGTAGCACCGCAGACCATCTATGTCTGGGCATTTGGTTTTCCTTTGGAACCAAAGGTATGACTGTATTGTACTTGTGTACATTGTTAATGGAGTGTGTCAGGGCTGTGTAGGTCTTCACCTCCAACATGCGTGTGTTGAAGTTTTGAGTGAGCAGCAGCAGAGTGAATGCTGAGTTGTTGATCGCGTCCTCTACACACTTTAGGGTGCTCTTTCCAGGTATGGCAAAGTCCTCAGAGAAAGTTGCACCGTTATGACCGATCATAGTTTCTAAGTTCAACTTCATGAGCTCTGCTACTTCAGCATCTTCTGGAGCATGTAAGATGACAAATGAGTAAAATATGGCCTCCTCCTCCTCTTGTGCACTCTTTGGTTGAATGTTGCTTGTTGCAGAAGTGGTCGGTGGGGTTCTTTGGTTCGGAGGTTCTTCCTTATTGAAATCCTCATCCTTTCTGTGATCCCTTTCAGATGCCACATCCATCTTTGAGTCTTCATGGACAGGTGGGCCACTGCTCCTTGGTTGTGACCACACAGATGAGAGGTAAGATTGCTCAGTAGAGTTGATGTCGCTCATGGTTGGCGTAATAAGGCTTTGTTCAGGGTTTCCTGGGGCTTCTGGGGTCATTTTGGCCTCTTCGTACGGGACTGTCTGTGGCAGGCTGATTTCTAGATGAGTGGGAAATGAAAGCTCAGAACAGCTTGTCTGCAGTGAGCTGGCAAAGTCTTGGGCCTGGTTTGTAACCCCTTCATCCAGGCTGTTGGGGGCATCATGATAAGAGCCTGATTCAAGGTCTCTGGAGGAGCACAGCCACACAGCAATCTCAGGCCCACACACATCTTTAGCTTCCTCTCTGAGCTGATCATGTAACAGATCCTCAGCTTCACTGGAAAGAGCCCTCTTGTAGGCCAGATTCCTTAACAGCGGATTGCACAGTCTGTGCTCAGACAGAATTTTAAAAACACGAGCCAACGCAGCCAAAGATTCTCCCGTTAAGTGGCTGGATTCACCACAGAGCTCCGCAAAGTCTTCTAATCTATCCTTGCTTTTCTTCCATAGATCAGCCACATGCTTGGCGAGGTTGTGGTCCTCCAGCAAGCAGAGTTTGTCCAGAGCTTCTTTTTTACGAAGAACAATCAAACATAAGGCATGTACGATATTCTCTTCTGGAGAATCCCCAAGCTGAAATGTCAGGCTCAACACTTGCTCCGGTGAGACGCTGACCAGTACGTCATAGACATCCCTTAGGCCTGTGCCGTCAGATACCTCCTCTTGATTCATTTTTTCTTTCCTTCGCAATTGTGCAGAAAATCACGCTTTCTTGTTTGTTGTCAAATGTGGTGCACCATTTCCAAATCAGGCTGGTTTCTAAGAAAGAATTGATAACATTCGAGACAAACATTCAAATGAAATGTGAAGACGCAGCTTGAATGCAACTTTGAATTATTTGTACATGTTGACCTTTGAGCAAGTTCCCTACTGAAAAATTAAACACATGTTGGTAGTTACCCACTCGCAGGGAGTTCTTGACTTTGGAATCAGGAAGTGCCCCACATTTCGACGACTCAGCTCAGTTAAGGCACCCTCTGTCTTTTGCTGAGAAAACTTGTTGCTGATTCTCATTTAAAATCAATAGTTTTAGAAGAATCCTCTGGCGGAGAGACCAATATTTTTTTCACAAGCTTAGCTCCACGTTTGCTAGCAGCAGCACCAATGGAAGCTCACGTCATGATGTCATAAATGACAAGGTACGGCAGCTCTCGATGGACAAAAGCAGGAAGCAGAGTTCACCTTTGCAAACATGTCGCCTTTCCTCTTAACTTTGCAAACATTCCTGTCTAGCGCTGCCTTTGCGTACAATAGGCTTGGCAAAGGAATTCTGGCACCTCACCCCCACTCCGCCGAGAGGCGAGTGTATTTTTATCCACGGAGGAAACCTCCAACCCTGTATTTACCAGGGGTGGGATCACTCTAAGCAGAGTGCAAACCAACCACCATCAAGTCCCTCAGTACCGTGCAAGACAGAGAGGCTCTCTGTTAGGGCTGCAGTCTGATATGTTTGCTGTGCGACCACTTCTGAGACCTTACAGTAACCCTATAGGAGAAGCGGTTTTCATGCCTTCCATAAATACTGCAATTGTAGAGTTGCTATATTTATGTTCTCCTACAGAATACAGTATCGCCATTGAGTTGAGCTATAAAGTGCATGCCTCCCCACACAGCATTACTTGACTGTTGCCACAACACGCCATGCAATTAGGTATGGCTTACCTACTTGCACTTTGCATAGTGTACAGAATTTCACAAGTGTATACTTTCCACATTTTAGCAACCATTTCTGTTTTAATGTATCCTCTAAAGGAACAATACTATAGGGGCGGCATGGCGTAGTGGGTAGAGCGGCCGTGCCAGAAACCTGAGGTTTGCAGGTTCGCTTCCCACCTATTGACATCCAAATCGCTGCCGTTGTGTCCTTGGGCTGGACACTTCACCCTTGCCCCCGGTGCTGCTCACACTGGTGAATGAATGATGAATGAATGATTGGTGGTGGTCGGAGGGGCCGTAGGCGCAAACTGGCAGCCACACTTCCGTCAGTCTACCCCAGGGCAGCTGTGGCTACAGATGTAGCTTACCACCACCAAGTGTGAATGAATGATGGGTTCCAACTTCTCTGTGAGCGCTTTTGAGTATCTAACAATAGAAAAGCGTGATATAAATCTAATCCATTATTATTATTATTATTATTATTATTATATTATAAAATTAAATGTAGATATACTTTACAGTTGTTGATGTACCGTTTGTAAAGAATTATACAGTCTCTTACAGGATTTTTTTCCACGGCTTCTGCGAACTAAAATGCCTTTGCATCTTTGGCAGCTTTTTCAGAAAGTTATGGAAAAAGTTGCAATGCTTTGAGGCCTAATTTTTTCTAATTGGTTCAAATGGCGGTTTTATGAATTTGTTTTCTATATTTTAAGTGCTCCTTGCAACCTTAGCCTCAAAAAGCACAGCATTTCAATAAAACATTGAAAACTAATACTGCATTGATGTTTTACTCCTTTTATACAGCGCATACTTAAAAGTAGACACTGCAGGCAGTACAAGCACATACTCTGCGCTTATTTTCAATTACTGTACTATTTTAATTATTTGAACTAAAAATAGTAAAAAACATAATTATAATTACAAAAAGAAATATCACTAAAGTCTTCCGTAATGTCCGATGTCTTCGTCCTCAAGCTGCAGATGTTGTACATATTAATTTTACGTTTGAAAAGTGTTTGTCCATCTTAAACATTCATTAATGGTTGAATACCTTTACCCAGTACATTAGGAGCATTTGTGAACTATTGAGAGCGATATGCAGCAGTATTTAGTTGGTAAATGATAGAAGATGAGAGATTCTTTGTTTCTTGCATTGAACAAAGAGAGAACATGTAGTCTACAAGTCAAATTTCTTGTGTTAAACATACATGGCCAATAAACCTGATTGTGATTATCATCACATTTCAACATATCTGTCATGTAAATGCTGCCAATTTGCTAGGTCAACATATACCAGAGCTGGGCAAATATTTTGACTCCGGAGCCACATGGAGAGAAAATAATGTGTCAGAGGGCCAATGTGTATTTGTGTATAAATTATAAATACACATTTATCTCTAAAATCTGCTGTACAGTATGTGTGTTTGGGTCCCTTTTTTTTTCCACGAATACTAATACCAAAAGTCACAAAGTCACAGAGTTCTAGAAACGATATGACAAACCACCTCAAAAAACGGAACGGAATTTTGCAGTTTTTTAATGAATTGGACACCCAAAATGTATATGAAAATAAAGGAAGGATTCGCAATATTAACTATGAACAATAAAACACTGAATATTAACAACATATGAACATCGCTCCTCTTTTACTTCTCAGACCAGCGCCTCGATAGTTGTGTATCTTTTACAATCAAGCAAAACACAACATAAATGTAAAACACAGCCAAATATGAATGCAAAGTGTAATAAACACTTACATAACTGATACATTCTCACGTAAAAATCTGCTTCTGCATCTGTTTTTGACACACGCGTTTCGGGCTGGCTGCTCAGCAAACAAACCTCATCCACTCTGATTTGTTCCTGGTCTGAGCTGCTGTGACGTAGATTACCGTAATAACTTGTGTAACACCAAAATACGCAGATTTTTGACCATTCAAATACTTTCTATAGTTCAAGACTTACGGTAATTTAAAAGGGCATTGCACATCATAATGGTGGCTACAGTTTTGATGTTAAAGGTCTAAAAAATTATGTAGAACGTCCGGCGGGCTGGATTGTACATCTTAACGGGCCAGTATGTGGCCGGCAGGACGTATTTTGTCCAAGTCTGACATATACTCCAAAACTACTGGATTGACAACTAATAAATCTAGGTAGTTTTCAACCTGCTGCTGGGTAACTATTGAACCAAACCAATGCTGGGTTAATGTAACACAGCAAAATGAGTTTCTTATTTAACCCAGGTAGATGGGTTATATATTCAACCCAAATGCTGGGTCATTTTAACTGCAATGTTGGCTTTATTCTCGGGCTGGGCAATATATCGAGTTTTTAAGATATATTGATATATTTTTAAACAATATATGAATTAAGAACATATCATAATATTGATATAATTTATTTCACGTTAAAATTACCAAACGCCGCTTACCGTATTTTTCGGACTATAAGTCGCAGTTTTTTTCCTAGTTTGGCCGGGGGTGCGACTTATACTCAGGAGCGACTTATGTGTGAAATTATTAACACATTGCCGTAAAATATCGAATAATATTATTTAGCTCATTCATGTTGGAGACTAGACGTATAAGATTTCTTTGGATTTTGCGATTAAGAGTGACAGATTGTTTGGTAAACTTATAGCATTTTCTATATGTTACAGTTATTTGAATGAGTTTTACCATAATATGTTACGTTAACTAACATACCAGGCAACTTTTCAGTTGGTTATTTATGCGTCATAACGTTAACTAACATACCAGGCAACTTTTCAGTTGGTTATTTATGCGTCATATGTCGTAAACTTATTCAGCCTGTTGTTCACTATTATTTATCTTTCAGATATCTATTCTTGGTGTTGGGTTTTATCAAATAAATTTCCCCCAAAAAGGCGACTCATATAATTGTGCGACTTATATATGTTTTTTGCCTTCTTTATCATGCATTTTAGGCAGGTGCGACCTATATATCCGAAAAATACGTTATTTGCTGTGATTCTTGTTCCCCCCCAAGGAATTAGCTATTCCACACACCATTCTCACTTATAGTTTCAACTTTTGGTTCTTCTTAAAGGTGTTTTTAACATTGTTTCTCCGTAAGACTGAGTTTTATTGCAATTAAATGTTCCAAACAAGCAAGTAATTGCTTTTTAGTAACAAATTAACAATACATTAATCCCTAACTTAATCAAAAACACAAAGTGTAGCTGAAATGCACTCTGGGAATAAGACTCATCCAATGAAAGTTAAGCTTGACTGCTACAGGCTGACATCGGTATTGCAACTTGTAGTTTTTTAGCTTTCGGCCATGTTTTTTGTTGTTGACAAATTGGAATACTGACCTCTGCCTGTAGGAGTCATAAATCATTGTGACGTATGAACTACAACTAAAATGGCAGTTGTCTTGAGAGAACTACTAAAGAAAATGACGACGTACACCTACTTCCGGTTTAAATTCTGGTTTAGGTCACGCACACTTTGTGTCAGGTTATAAGGTAACCTATAAAGTACATACAAACCTCCCAAAGTTTTGAGAGAATCACTACACAATGTAACCCAGCCGTAGGGTAAATTGTACCTCCTTGCTGGGTTGTTAGTTGGATTTTGGGAATGGGCAATGTCCCAGAGCTGACCCAACCAGTAACCTAGCCATCTACTACAGTGCATCCGGAAAGTATTCACTGCGCTTTATTGTTCACATTTTATCACGTCACAGCCTTATTCCAAAAAAGGAATACATTCATTTTTGTCCTCAAAATTCTACAGACATTATCCCATCATGACATATTTTTAATTTTGTATATATATTAAAAATAAAAATGTGCATAGTTAGTCATAGCCTTCGCTCCACACTTTGTTGATGCACATTTGGTAGCAATTAAAGCCTTAAGTCTTTTTGAATATGATGCCACAAGCTTGGCACATGTATCAATTTTGCCCATTTGTCTTTGCAGCACCTCTCACGATCCATCCGGTTGGATTCGAAGCGCTGGTTCTCATCCATGATGTCTTTGAACATTGCTGCATTCATCTTAGTCTAGTCAGGGAGGTGACCATGATCCCAATGGTCACACTGTCTGAGCTTTAGCATTCATCTGTGGAAAAATGAGAACCTTCCAGAAGGACAACCATCTCTGCAGCAACCCACCAATCAGGCCTGTATGGTGTAGAGGCCCGAGGGAAGCTGTTTCTTAGTAAAAAGTTTGCCACAATTCACCTGAAAGACTCAGACCATGAAAAACTAAGTTATTTTGTTTGATGAGATAAAGATGCAACTCATTGGCATATTTGGAGGAAACCAAGCACAGCTCATTTCCAGGCCAATACCATCTCTCTGCAGTGAAGCTTGATGATGGCAGCATCAGGACACAGGGAAAGATGAATGCAGCAATGTACCGAGACATTCTGAATGAAAACCAACACTTCCCATCCAACACGATAGAGCTTGAGAGCTTATGGCATTATATTCAAAAAGACTTGAGGTTGTAATTGCTGCCAAATGTGCATCAACTAAGTATTGAACAAATGTGATTATTTTTAGTTTTTTAGTTTGAATCAATTTGCAAACTTTTTAGACAAATAACTTTTCACATTGTCATAATGGGGTATTGCATGTAGAATTTTGAGGCCAAATTTTTTTTATTCAATTTTGGAATAATGTTGAAACATATCAAAATGTGGAAAAAGTGAAGCGCTGTGAATACTCTACGGATAAATAAACATATGAATGCATGTAAAATAGTAAATGTTTATATACATTACCCAGAAGGCTTAGTGCTCTAGACATGAACCGGAAGTAGGCCTGAGCTACAGGGGAGGACGACAATTGTGCCGTTTCAGCAAAAAAAGAGTTAATATATTACACTTTGCTGTTCCTGCTTCGTCTACACAAGAACAAAATGTAAGTTTTGATCAGACAGTTGACTTGCGCATTTAAGTGCCGCTTAAAGACAAATTCCATTGGAAAAAATCACGCATATTGGCCAAAATGTGCAGGGATGTTGCGTGCTTTGGACATCCTGAATAGACTGACTTTGGATTTACTATGACCATAGCTAGCTCTACAATGTACAGTTACAAGTGCTTCCAAACTGTGGTGAGCTTTGGTGCATTGAGAGGAAACGTGAATTCCAACATCCGCTGTGAGAGTGGTAGATCATGACAGTTTTCAAACATGATAAGGAGCACAAACAAACCTCTTATATGACAAGTGACTAGCTGAGGAAGAAGAAAGTGATGGAGTGGCCAAGCATGCCCAGTTAAGCAACTGCGAGCCCTCCTCCAGGTGAAAGTCGAGGAGCCCAAGGTGTCTACATCAGGAGCGGAAGATGATTCCAAAAACAACGTGGGGAATTTTAAGTCCAAAAAGATTCAGGCAGTGCGAGATAAGCATGGTGTTCATACTATGACTATTCACTCTTTGGACACCATTTTCAATGTCAATGTGACCAGTACTCGCTTTTTTGGCAAGTATTTCAACAGTAACGGCTGTGTTTTGTCTTATTTTAATGGCACAGTAAATATGCATTGCTATACAAGCTCTACACCCAAACTTTTTCTGCAGGCCAGCTACTTTTCAATTGACCAAGTGGAGGGGATCCACCTCATTCATATACAAACCCCGTTTCCATATGAGCTGGGAAATTGTGTTCGATGTAAATATAAACGGAATACAATGATTTGCAAATCATTTTCAACCCATATTCAGTTGAATATGCTACAAAGACAACATATTTGATGTTCAAACTGATAAACATTTTTTTTTGCAAATAATCATTAACTTTAGAATTTGATGCCAGCAACACGAGACAGGGAAATTGGGAAAGGTGGGAACAAATACTGATAAAGTTGAGGAATGCTCATCAAACACTTATTTGGAACATCTCACAGGTGTGGAGGATAATTAAGAACAGGTAGTTGCCATGATTGGGTATTAAAAACAGCTTCCCAAAAAGTGCTCAGTCTTTCACAAGAAAGGATGGGGCGAGGTACACCCCTTTGTCCACAACTGCGTGAGCAAATAGTCAAACAGTTTAAGAACAATGTTTCTCAAAATGCAATTGCCAGAAATTTAGGGATTTCAACATCTACGGTCCATGATATCATTAAAAGGTTCAGAGAATCTGGAGAAATCACTCCACGTAAGCGGCATGGCCGGAAACCAACATTGAATGACCGTGACCTTCGATCCCTCACTGTATCAAAAACCGACATGCATTTTTAAAGGATATCACCACATGGACTCAGGAACACTTCAGTAAACCACTGTCACTAAATACAATTCATCGCTACATCTGTAAGTGGAAGTGGACTGATGCAAAGTGAAAAAGTGTTCTGTGGTCTGACGAGTCCACATTTCAAATTGTTTTTGGAAATGTTCGACATCGTGTCATCCGGACCAAAGGGGAAGCGAACCATCCAGACTGTTGTCGACGCAAAGTTCAAAAGCCAGCATCTGATGGTATGGGGGTGCGTAAGTGCCCAAGACATGGGTAACTTACACATCTGTGAAGGCACCATTAATGCTGAAAGGTACATACAGGTTTTGACAGACATGTTGCCATCTAAGCGCCGTCTTTTTCATGGACGCCCCTGCTTTTTTCAGCAAGACAAAGCCAAGCCGTAAAAAAAGAGTGCGGGTACTTTCCTGGGCCTCCTGCAGTCCAGACCTGTCTCCCATCCAAAATGTGTGGTGCATTATGAAGCGTAAAATACGACAGCGGAGACCCCGCACTGTTGAACGACTGAAGCTCTACATAAAACAAGAATGGGAAAGAATTCCACTTTCAAAGCTTCAACAATTAGTTTCCTCGGTTCCCAAATGTTTATTGAGTGTTGTTAAAAGAAAAGGTGATGTAACAGTGGTGAACATGCCCTTTCCCAACTACTTTGGCACGTGTTACTGCCATGAAATTCTAACTTAATTATTATTTGCAAAAAAAAATAAAGTTTATGAGTTTGAACATCAAATATCTTGTCTTCGTAGTGCATTCCATTGAATATGGGTTGAAAAGGATTTGCGAATCATTGTATTCCGTTTATATTTACATCTAACACAATTTCCCAACTCATATGGAAACGGGGTTTGTATATCATTTATATTTATTTATTTATGAAAGAGATGTTTTGTTCACAAGTTAAAGGTGTTTAATGATAATACAAGCATGTTTAAAATGTGTTTCTTTCATGAAGACAAGAATGTAAGTTAGTGTAGTAGCTGATTCTGATGACTTGCATTGATTGGAATCAGACAGTAGTGATGATAACGTCCACATTTTCAAACGGAGGAGAAAAAAAGTCCTCCTTTCTGTGGTTGCTTTTCGCCATCTTATTTGTCCAGCTTCCATACTCCTTTTTATACACTTTACAAGAAATAACTTGGTGGCAAACTCTGTTGCTTGCCAACTTGTGTGCACTAGCTTTCTGAGTCTCTTATTTTGTTAGCGCAGGCAGGACAAAGCGGCGCTTTTATTGTGAAGAGAGGAACTGTGCAGTCAGTCTTTAGAGTTTTGATGGCAGGTACTGCTCGAGAGTCTGTTGAAATAAAAAGTGTTTCTCGCCTTCCTGTCGGTTATTTTTTCTTAATAATGATCTGGCAGCAGCCAGCGTCATCTCACAAGACCCTCGGGTGCCGTGAATGTCAATCAAGTGACGGGTTGGTGAAAATTGATGTTCACTAATTTTTAGGTCTAATTTTTTAATTTTATTTAATTAATTTATTTATTCTTTTAATGCCTGGCTGGCGATGGACTGACACACTCCACCATCAACCGCTAGCTTGTCCTCCACGCAATGGGCACCCCTATTCTACGCTGACTTCTCCAATGTATATCCAAGTTTCATTTCGAGTGTATTGTTCCTTGTAGGGTTGTCCCGATACCAACATTTTGGTACTGGTACCGGTACCAAAATGTATTTCGATACTTTTCTAAACAAAGGGGACCACCATGAATTGATTAACGTGGACCCCGACTTAAACAAGTTGAAAAACTTATTCGGGTGTTACCATTTAGTGGTCAATTGTACGGAATATGTACTGAACTGTGCAATCTACCAATAAAAGTATCAATCAATCAATCAATCACAAAAAAATGCGTAATTGTCTTTATATTTACAAAAAATCTTAGGGTACATTAAACATATGTTTATTATTGCAATTTTGTACTTAAATAAAATAGTGAACATACGGAATAGCTTTTCTTTTATTAGTAAGTAAGCAAACAAAGGCTCCTAATTTGTCTGCTGACATATGCAGTAACATATTGTGTCATTTATCATTTCATTATTTCATCAACATTATTAAGGAATTATTAATCTACTTGTTCTATTACTGTTAATATCTGCTTATTTTCTCTTTCAACATGTTCTATCTACACTTCTGTTAAAATGTAATAATCACTTATTCTTCTGTTGTTCGACACTTTACAACAGTTTTGGATGATACCACAATTTTGGGTATTGATCCGATACCAAGTAGTTACAGGATCATACATGGGTCATATTCAAAGTCCTCATGTGTCCAGGGACATATTTCCTCAGTTTATAAACATAATATACATTTTAAAAAAACAAATAAAGGTTTTGTGATGCTAAAAAATATCGATGTAACTATAGTATCGACTAGATATGTTTCTGTACTTGGTATCATTACAGTGAATGTTCGGTGTAGATCCACCCATGGTGTTTGTTTACATTGTGACTCCGGTGAACTATTTTATCCTCCTACGGTGTGTAATGAAGCATGTTTAGCTATTTGTCGTCCTGCAGGGATGATACTTGTAAGAAACTCACTTTATTTGTCACCACGGAGGCGATTTAGAAGTAGTTAAAACACTGCATACTGCGGCTGGACGTTAGCTATTGCTAGCTAGCCATGTCTTAAATCACTTCTTCCTGAGGGCCTTTCATTGTTATAGCTTCACCTTTATCTTGAGTTATCTAGACCAAAATGCGTCCTTTCTCCCTTTTCTGTCCATACACTGTGTCTGCTTGTAAGTACTCCATGATTGTGCACTGCCGAACATGCTCCTCAATACTTTGAAAACCAGCAATGTCATGACGTGACAACACGCCATCATGCTCGTTAAAAAAGAGAGGAGTTAGGGCGGACCGGTACTTTTTAGAGGCCGTATAGTACCGAATATGATTCGTTAGTATCGGGGTACTCGTCGTCGTTGGCGATCACTCAAAACGAGTATGATTGTCCTCCTGTTGGTGGGATTGCCTTCAGGAGAACGCCTGTGCATGGAATCTTTTAAAGTGGGGAGACTGGTGCACAGAGAGCCACCACACTGTCCTTGGCAAAGAGAAGGCC
The DNA here is from genome assembly GCF_033978795.1 of Nerophis ophidion. NCBI lineage: Eukaryota > Metazoa > Chordata > Actinopteri > Syngnathiformes > Syngnathidae > Nerophis > Nerophis ophidion. Next base: position 23,849,291 of record NC_084624.1, on the reverse strand, counting down.
AGGGTCCAATGGCATGCAGACCAAGACAATTGGGGGCCCATCTTTGCTGCAGCCTTCTTCCGCCTTTGTGACCATTGTGGAGCTTCTATGCAACCATCATCCGCCCACTCCGCCGTTGAGGTCTTTTTCAACGAGGGAGACGCGCAGATTCCAACGTCATTTCTTCACTGTGGGGAACTGTATCCGGTGGCAAGGGAAACCCAGGACGACCGGCACCTCTTCACAGCTGCAGGAGGCTGCCGGAGCTCCAGTCTGTTGGGGGTGTGCTCCACTAGCCTTTTGTCTTCCCAGACTAACCCACAAGGCAGCGGGACAGTGGTTGGGTGATGTCAGGGCGTGTCCGCAAAGTGGGCCTGCGTATCACACCTCTGGGGACCACTGCTGCTCCGAGATCCCCTGCCACGTTTGCCTAAGCCGCGGAGGTCTAGTTACCGTGTGTGGCCACATGGAGGCCTGACAGGAGTCTTTGTGAAGGAAAGGCTGTGTACTGGCAGGAAAAGACTGACGCACAATGCTGCTTCTCCGTTCACCACAAGGGCTAGCCAGTGGCAGTGTCTGTAGTCAATCAATCAATATTTATTTATATAGCCCTAATTCACAAGTGTCTCAAAGGGCTGCACAAGCCACAATGACATAAGGGCAAGGAAAAACTCACCCCAGTGGGATGTCGATGTGAATGACTATGAGAAACCTTGGAGAGGACCGCATATGTGGGAACCCTCCCCCCTGTAGGGGAGACCGAAAGCAATGGACGTCGAGTGTGTCTAACATAATATTGCAAAAGCCCAGTCCGTAGTGGATCTAATAGAATAGTGGGTCAGCAGCGCAGAGATGTCCCCAGCTGATGCACAGGCGAGCGCCCCCCCCAAGGGAGAGGGGCAGGGGAGAAAAGAAAAGAAACGGCAGATCAACTGGTCTAAAAATGGGGTATATTTAAGGGCGAGAGTATACAAATGAGTTTTAAGATGGGACTTCTACTGAGGTAGCATTTCTAACTGTTACCGGCAGGGCATTCCAGAGTACTGGAGCCCGAATAGAAAACGCTCTATAGCCCGCAGACTTTTTCTGGGCTCTGGGAACCACTAATAAGTCGGAGTTCTTTGAACGCAGATTTCTTGCCGGAACATATGGTACAATACAATCGGCAAGATAGGCTGGAGCTGGACCGTGAAGTATTTTATACGTAAGTAGTAAAACCTTAAAGTCACATCTTAAGTGCACAGGAAGCCAGTGCAGGTGAGCCAGTATAGGCATAAGCGAGAGGTGAGCATGCAACTTTCTTTCTAACTACTGCACTTGACGCATCACAACACACACATCGCGGTACTATACTAGTACCAGTATACCGTCCCTTTGAATGATTGAATAAAATGGCAGTGTGAGGGGTGTACTCACTTATACTACTGCAAATAGTCAAGTTCTGCAAACAATCCTAAATGTCCTATTTTTATTTTGAAGCTGAAAGTCCACACTTGAACTACATTCGATGTGTTTGTGGTGTACGAGGGGAAAAACTTTGCCAGTCGAAATAGTTCTGTGTATGCCCTCCTGCTCATCCTCAGTCAGTTACATAACGAGTGCAGAGCGTCCATCTTTATTGAGGTCAGTCCTTTTAACGAGAGACACGCTCTCTCCCAGCAGCTGCGTTAGTCACCCTGGCAGTAAATCTGGCTTCACCTCCGAGCGAAAACCTTTCGTAAGAGGCTCTGTCAAGTTTTGCAAACTACGACATTGAGCAGCTTAGATTTTTTTTTTGGAGGGGGAATTTATTCTGACCTTCACTTGTTTGACTTTTTTATTTTTATTTTTTCAAAGCATACCCAACCCAAACTTCTTTCGCCTAACGCTAGAGTAGCACGCACAGATATATGTTGTTGTGCGTGGTTGCTGGCCGTGGGAGAAAGCCTTGGGGGAGAGACACAGAGGGGTCACATATAAGAGGCTTTGGGGCAGACCAGTGAAAAGGAGGCCCTTTCTTGGACAGAGACCATGGATTAGGATGAAAGACCCAAGAGTGGGGGATGCTCTCGCTCTTTTTTTGTTTTGTTTTTATCTCTCACATGCACTTGCAACATCTTTCTCCTCTAATTCTGCATCATATCCATTGAAGAGGAGATTTGAAGAAGCTGATACTGATACTAAAAGGTGTCTGGTCGATGTCAGGTCGGATAGACACACTAAGCTCAAGAGTGACAATTGAGAGCCGAACAGATCGATCGCCTCTTTGGAATTCACTTCGTGAATAAGAGGCCACGAAATACGCTGCTCTTTTCCCAAGCCCATGGATTCGTCACACATGCTAAGAGAATTTAACACACCCACCTCCAGCAGGCAAATATATGTGCTCCTTACGCATGTACATGTGAAGGCCTACACATACTTCAGTTCAGTTTCAGTTTATGTGGAACATGCATACGATACAATGTAGTGCATCACACAATTCCAGTTGTTTCATTACAGCATGTCCGAAAAGAAGTAGGAGGAAGCAGAGTTTATTTAATTTGACCTCTTTTCGTACCATAGCAATGTTATCCAATTTCATTGTTCTCTGTAACAGAACAAGTAATTAATAAATAAATAATATACCATAGTAAGCAGAAAAATATTAAATACATTTATAATCTTTGTCTCGATATAAAAAAAGGGTTCACAATGTTCATCATAATTCTTGTTCTGTGTACTTTGTGAACACTTGTAGTTTGAACAGTCTCTTAAACTGAATCATATTGGTGCTTTGTTGGATTTCTTTGCTTAATCCATTTCACATACTGATATGTGAAAATGTTGAAAGAGCCATATTGGACCAAAAATACAAAAACAAATCTGTCTGGAGCCGCAAAAAATTAAAAGCCATATTACATACAGATAGTGTGTCATGAGATATAAATGGAATTATGAGGACTTAAAGGAAACTAAATGAGCTCAAATATAGCTACAAATGAGGCATAATGATGCAATATGTATATATAGCTAGCCTAATTAGCATATTAGCATCGATTAGCTTACAGTCATGCAGTGACCAAAAATGTTTGATTAGCACACTCCACACAAGTCAATAACATCAACAAAACTCACCTTTGTGCATACATGTGCAACGTTATACGTTTGGTGGACAAAATGAGGCAGATAAAGAAGTGGCATAAAAAACGTCCGAGAAAGTCGGAGAAAGTTATGCATGTAAACAAACTAGGGTGAGTTCAAGGACCGCCAAAATTAGTAGGACAAAACGGCGCTCGCCAAATACTCGAATCAATGAAGCATGTTTAAAATTAACAGTGTGGAGGTTTGTGTCATGTTTGTCCTACTATAGAAACCAAATTAAAACAAAAAATATGTTTTTTCCCCCTCATCATTTCCATTTTCCATATATTTTTGAAAAACCTCCAGAGAGCCACTAGGGCGGCGCTAAAGAGCCGCATGCGGCTCCGGAGCCGCGGGTTGCCGACCCCTGGTGTATACAAATGTTTTAAATTACATTTTTCTCTGAGATTATATTTTGTCTTCTTTTATTGAGAATAATTGTTGTACATTCTTGGCTAGTATGTTATAGTTTGCTTTCTACATCATTTTAGCTGTGTGTAAATGCACCAAATCATTGAATTTCAATAACTGTGATTTAATCAAGTTTCAAAGTTTATTTCTATAGCCCTAAATCACGAGTGTCTCAAAGGGCTGCACAAGCCACAACGATTATAAATAAAAGATTTGTATGCTCTCTATAGCCAATATTTTGTATTATTCTAATTGATCTTTTTTGTTACACAGTTAGTGAATGAAGCGCACATTTGTTGTTATTTCTCCATGTTTCTACACAATAACTAAGTTATGTAACAATAGTGAGCAGTAAAGAACATGGAATGATTTTTGGTCTAAAACATGTCTCGCTTTATTCATTGTTGACGTGTTTCTTGCTACTTTATGTTTTATATTTTTTACATGAGATTTCCAGTTCATTTGATCATCTATTATTACATCCAATAATGTGTTTTTATTTACACTTTCAATAATTACTGTGTCTTTTTGTAATTGTGTTTGACTTTCTTTTCTACTGTTACCAAATAGCAATATTTTAGTTTTACTGAGATTCAAATTGTCCAACTATCTCTTTAATTTGTTCATTTCTTATTTTATTATTTGTATTTGCTTTTGTGTGTTCTCTCCTGAACAAAACACAGTTGTATCATCTGCAAATAATACCCACATTAAGTCCTTTGTATCTTTACAAATGTCATTTATGTAGAGATTGAACAATTTTGGTCCGAGTATTGATCCCTGAGGTACGCCACAAGATACAGTACTTAGCTCCTTAAGGAAACACCTGCCCGTCACACACCAAAGTTTCCCCGAAAATCCTTCAACATCGGGGTTTTATTGCCATTTAGTTGGGAAAACAGAACAAGTCGCTTGGAAATGTTCACGCCACACTGCGTCTCGCTCAGATGAAGGTTATTTATGGGTGGTTGCAGCTTGACGATGCCTCCGTGCATGCAGTCAAAGTCAGTTCATGCGTGTGCTGCGAATCAAAGCAAACACAATCCAGCCGAGTTTATGTTGTTGACAATGAGGGGGCCGGCAGATCCGAGCTAATGTGACAGTTAACTAGCATTAATTCAGGAGCAAAGGTAAATGAAGCAGGCCCGCGGACACAACAGGGTAGTGCGGCGGGGATGGGAAGACGTGTGTACTGTACCACGTTGGACTATGCTCGGCTGAGCATGTAGGGCATGCCAACAACAATGCATAATACAGCCTCTGGTGATGGGGGATGGACACACACACACACACACACACACGCACGCACGCACGCACGCACGCATCCCCAGACATTGACGGTGATGGGGCACGTAGCAGTTTATGCTCTTATCAAGAGACAAGCTTTGATCAGGCTGACAGGAGGAGCACTCGCCCCCAGAGGAATTGGCCAAGTCTTGCCTTGCAAAAGCACATCCACAGTAAATCGGCTGTGGTGCGCTTCCAACCCAGCAGAGAGAATATCCGATATGTAACTTCATTATTATGGTAAATGTATTAGTGTGTGTATGATTTGCTCCAATACTGTAGCATGTCAAGGGCGGCATGATGAGTGTAAATATGCAATATATAGTCTCTCAGGTCAGTTGCTTTTCAACAGTACTTTGCATATGGATGTTATTTTTGAGGGATTTTAGCAGGTCAGTTTAATTGTTTTGTATACACTTGTATAAATATAAATATAAATATATATATATATATATATATATATATATATATATATATATATATATATATATATATATATATATGTATGTATGTATGTGTATATATATATGTATATATATATATATTTTTTTATATATATATTTGTATATTTATCTATTTTATATGTTAATACACAATATAAATATGTAATTCTGTATTTTTAGAAATACCTTTAATATTTTTTAAAAATTTTTTTAATTCGTTTTATATATTTTGTATAATACATTCAAAATATGTAGTTTTTTGATTCCAATGGATTTTTCATTTGTGCCCCTGTTTTTAATCGGATTTGTATTTTAAATATAGCAACCTGTGTTTTCACTGCAGCTAATTTTAGTTTTCTTCTAGTATATACAGTACAGGACAATTATTTTGATGACTATTTACATTGTAGATTCCATCCATTCATCCATTCTGTACCGCTTATTCGCCTTTGGGGTCGCGGGGGGCTGCTGGAGCCTATCTCAGCTACAATCGGGCGAAAGGCGGCGTACACCCTGGACAAGTCGCCACTTCATCACAGACATTGTAGATTGTCACATCAAAACTATGAATGAACACATGTGGAGTTATGTACTTAACAGAAAAAGGTGAAATAACTGAAAACATGTTTTGTATTCTCATTTCTTCAAAATAGCCACCCGTTAATCTGATAACTGCTTTGCACACTCTTGGCATTCTCTCTCTCTATATATATAGGTTGATTGGCAACAGTAAATGGTCCCTAGTGTGTGAATGTGAGTGTGAAACTCATTTCGGACGCTTGTACCCGTGATCTTATCCTTTCGGACATGACCCAAAGCTCATGACCGTAGGTGAGGATGGGAACGTAGATCGACCGGTAAATTGAGAGCTTTGCCTTCCGGCTCAGCTCCTTCTTCACCACAACGGATCGATACAACGTCCGCATTACTGAAGACGCCACACCGATCCGCCTGTCAATCTCACGATCCACTCTTCCCTCCCTTGTGAACAAGACTCCAAAGGTACTTGAACTCCTCCACTTGGGGCAAGATCTCCTCCCCAACCCGGAGATGAAACTCCACCCTTTTCCGGGCGAGAACCATGGACTCGGACTTAGAGTTGCTGATTCTCATCCCAGTCGCTTCACACTCGGCTGCGAACCGATCCAATGAGAGCTGAAGATCTTGGCCAGATGAAGCCATCAGGACCAATGATCTGCAAATAGCAGCGATCTAATCGTTCAGCCACCAAACCAGATACCCTCAACGCCCTGACTGCGCCTAGAAATTCTGTCCATAAAAGTTATGAACAGAATCGGTGACAAAGGGCAACCTTGGCAGAGTCCAACCCTCACTGGAAACGTGTCCGACTTACTGAAGGCTATGCGGACACTGATCATACAGGGAGCGGACCGCCACAATAAGACAGTCCGGTACTCCATACTCTCTGAGCAATCCCCACAGGACTTCCAGAGGGACACGGTCAAATGCCTTCTCCAAGTCCACAAAGCACATGTAGAATGGTTGGGCAAACTCCCATGCACCCTCAAAGACCCTGTCGAGAGTATAAAGCTGGTCCACAGTTCCACCACGACCAGGACGAAAACCACACTGTTCCTCCTGAATCCGAGGTTCGACTATCCAGCGTAGCCTCCTCTCCAGTACACCTGAATATACCTTACTGAGGAGTGTGATCCCACAATAATTCCCCTTCTTAAAGAGAGGACCCACTGCCCCGGTCTGCCAATCCAGAGGTACGGCCACCGATGTCCATGCGATGCTTCAGAGTCTTGTCAACCAAGACAGCCCCACAGCATCCAGAGCCTTAAGGAACTCCGGGTGGATCTCATCCACCCCCGGGGCCTTGCCACCGAGGAGCTTTTTAACTACCTCGGCAACCTCAGCCCCAGATATAGGAGAGCCCACCACAGATGCCCCAGGCACTGCTTCCTCATAGGAAGATGTGCTGGTAGAAATGAGGAGGTCTTCGAAGTATTCCCTCCACCGATCCACAACATCCGCAGTCGAGGTCAGCAGAACACCATCCCCACCATACACGGTGTTGACACTGCACTGCTTCCCCTTCCTGAGGCGGCGGCTGGTGGTTTAGAATTGCTTCGAAGCTGTCCGGAAGTCGTTTTCCATGGCTTCCCCGAACTCCTCCCATGTCAGAGTTTTTGCCTCCGCAACCGCTGAAGCCGCACACCGCTTGGCCTGTCGGTACCTGTCTGCTGCCTCCGGAGTCCTATGAGCCAAAAGAGCCCGATAAGACTCTTTCTTCAGCTTGACGGCATCCCTCACCGCCGGTGTCTACCAGCGGGTTCTAGGGGTACCGCCACGACAGGCACCAACCACCTTGTGGCCACAGCTTCAATCGGCCGCCTCGACAATAGAGGTACGGAACATCGTCCACTCAAACTCAATGTCCAGCGCCTCCCTTGTGACATGTTTAAAGTTCTTCTGGAGGTGGGAATTGAAACTCTCTCTGACAGGAGACTCTGCCAGGCGTTCCCAGCAAACCCTCTAAATGCGTTTGGGCCAGGCAGGTCTGTCCGGCATCCTCCCCAACCATCGCAGCCAACTCACCACCAGGTGGTGATCAGTAGAAAGCTGCGCCCCTGTCTTCACCCGAGTGTCCAAAACATGAGGCCGCAAGTCCGATGACACAACTACAAAGTCAATCATGGAACTGCGGCCTAGGGTGTCCTGGTGCCAAGTGCACATATGGACACCCTTATGTTTGAACATGGTGTTTGTTATGGACAATCTGTGACGAGTACATAAGTCCAATTACAAAACACCACTCGGATTCAGATCCGGGCGGCCATTCTTCTCAATCACGCCTCTCCAGATTTCACTGTCACTGCCAACATGAGCATTGAAGTCCCCCATTAGAACGGGGGAATCACCCGGGGGAGCACTCTCGAGTACTCCCTCGAGTGAATCAAAAAAGGGTGGGTACTCTGAGCGGCTGTTTGGCGCGTAAGCGCAAACAACAGTCAGGACCCGTCCCCCGCACCCGAAGGCGAAGGGAAGCTACCCTCTTGCCCACTGGGTTGAACTCCAACGTGCAGGCCCTGAGCCGGGGGGAAACAAGAATTGCCACCCCGGCCTGTCGCCTCTCACTGCCGGCAAAGCCAGAGTGGAAGTGAGTCCAGCCCCTCTCAAGAGAACTGGTTCCAGAGCCCTTGCTGTGCATCGAAATGAGTGCTGGTGACCCGCGTCCTGGCGAATGAAATCTGGGTCCTTCGTGTGTTTTCTTCATAAGAGGTCTTCGAGCTGCTCTTTGTCTGATCGCTCACCTAGGACCAGTTTGCCTTGGGGCCCTACCAGGGGGCATAGAAGCCCCCGGACAACATAGCTCCTAGGATCATTAGGACACGCAAACTCCTCTACCATGTTAAGGTAGCAGCTCAGAGAGGAGTCCTGACTGCTCATTCACTGTACCGTATTTTCCGCACTATAAGCCGCACCTAAAAACCAAAAATTTTCTCAAAAGGTGACAGTGCGGCTTATAACCCGGTGCGCCTTGTACATATATTAATATAAATATTTATTTTCATCGAGTTTAGGTTTCGCAACTACGGTAAACAGCCGCCATCTTTTTTCCTCGTAGAAGAGGAAGTGCTTCTTCTTCTACGGTAAGCAACCGCCAAGGTAAGCGCCCGCCCACCTGGAAAGAGGAAGCGCTTCTTCTTCTACGGTACGCAACCACCGAGGTAAGCACCCGCCCCCGTAGAAGAAGAAGCGCGCGGCTAATCCAATTCATTTCATTTGTGTGTTTCTTTAAAGACGACCACAAAATGCCTCCTACTAAAAGACTCGCGTACAACGCAGAATTCAAACTCAAGGCAATAAGTCAAGCAGAAGAACACGGAAATAGAGCAGTAGCGAGAGAATTGAACATAAATGAATCAATGGTGCTTAGGTGGAGGAAGCAACAAGATGACCTGCGCCAAGTAAAGAAGACAACACCGAGTTTGAGGGAACAATGCAAGATGGCAACAGTTGGAGGACAAACTCGAACAGTGGGTAGTTGAGCAGAGAGCAGCAAGCAGAAGTGTCAGTACCATCACTATTCCAATGAAAGCAACAGCGCCAGCAAGCGAACTTCACTTGGATGATTTAAAAAGGTGGTGCTTCTTGGTGTTTCCGGTTCATGAAAAGACGCAATCGCTCCATCCGCACACGGACTACTATTTCACAGCAACTGCCAAAAGACTTTCAAGAAAAGCTGGCTACTTTCCACGCATATTGTAAAAACAAGATAGCTGAAAAAAGATCCGGCCAGGAAGGCAGGATTCATGTAACTGCCGGACAACAACAGCGACACTGACTCTGATGACTTCGACGAGACGGAGCCCGCCATTTTGGATGCCATATTCGCCCAATTTTTTAATTCAGACACCGAAGAAGAAGAATTCGAGGGATTTATGGATGAGGAATAACTTCTGAAGGTGAGCTTTAAATGTTTATTTTGTGTGCTGTGACATTAACGTTCGAGCAAAGTTGAGTTATTGATGTCGCTATTGCTCTGCAATATTTTGAGTGTTACTATTGTTGTGATTGCACATTCGCACACTGGTTTGTATTATTAAAGTTTGACTGACCTATCTGACTGTTTTTTTGACATTCCCTTTAGCGCAGCGGGGGCGCGGCTTATGACCCGGTGCGGCTTATAGGTTTACAAAGTTTTTAAATATGACATTCATTGAAGGTGCGGCTTATAACACGGGGCGGCTTATAGCGCGGAAAATACGGTAAATGTTATTCATTTTTGTCATACGGTGTCCTTGAGTGCAGAGAAAGGCACCTTATACAAAACCCAAAACCAGTGAAATTGGCACGTTCTGTAAATGGTGAATAAAAACAAATTACAGTGATTAGAGAATCCTTTTCAACTTATATTCAATTGAATATAGACTACAAAGACAAGATACTTAACGTTCGAACTGGAAGACTTGTATTTTTTGCAAATATTAGCTCATTTGGAATTTGTTGCCTGCAACATGTTTCAAAAAAGCAGGCTGGTCAGTGGCAAAAAAGACTGAAAAAGTTGAGGAATGCTCATCAAACACTTATTTGGAACATCCCACAGGTGAACAGGCTCTTTGGGAACAGGTTGGTGCCATGATTGGGTATAAAAGCAGCTTCCATGAAATGCTCAGTTATTCACAAACAAGGACGGGGCAAGGGTCACCACTTTGTCAACAAATGCGTGATCAATTTGTCCTACAGTTTAAGAACAACATTTCTCAACCAGCTATTGCAAGGAATTTAGGAATTTGACCATAAACCGTCCGTAATATCATCGAAAGGTTCAGAGAATCTGGAGAAATCACTGCAAGGCCAAATACAAACACAGAATGCCCGTGACCTATGATCCCTCAGGCGTTACAAAAACCGACGTCAGTGTGTAAAGGATATCACCATATGGGCTCAGGAACACTTCACAAAACCACTGTCAGTAACTACACTTGGTCGCTACATCTGTAAGCGCAAGTTAAAACTCTACTATGCAAAGCGAAAGCCATTTATCAACAACACCCAGAAAGACCGCCGGCTTTGCTGTGCCCGAGCTCATCTAGGATGGACTGATGCAAAGTGGAAAAGTGTTCTGTGGTCTGACGAGTCTTCATTTCAAATTGTTTTTGGAAACTGTGGACATTGTGTCCTCTGGACCAAAGAGGAAAAGAACCATCTGGACTGTTATAGGCGCAAAGTTTAAAAGCCAGCATCTGGGATGGTCTGGGGGTGTATTAGTGCCCAAAGCATGGGTAACTTAGACATCTGTGAAGGCACCATTAATGCTGAAAGATACATACAGGTTTTGGAGCAACATATGTTGACATCCCAGCAACGTCGTTTTCATGGACGCCCCTGCTTATTTCAACAAGACAATGCCAAGCCACATTCTGCATGTGTTACAACAGCGTGGCTTCGTAGTAAAAAAGTGCGGGTACTAGACTGGCCTGCATGTAGTCCAGACCTGTCTCCCATTGAAAATGTGTGGCGCAATATGAAGCCTAAGACCCCGAACTGTTGAACAACATAAACTGTACATCAAGCAAGAATGGGAAAGAATTCCACCTGAAAAGCTTAAAAAATGTGTCTCCTCAGTTCCCAAACATTTACCAACTGTTGTTAAAAGGAAAGGCCATGTAACACAGTGGTAAAAATGCCCCCGTGACAACTTTTTTGCAATGTGTTGCTGCCATTTAATTCCAAGTTAATTATTATTTGCAAAAAAAAAAATGTGTTTCTCAGTTTGAACATTTAATATCTTGTCTTTGCAGTCTATTCAAGTGATGATAAGTTGAAAAGGATTTGCAAATCATTGTATTCTGTTTTTATTTACCATTTACACAATGTGCCAACTTCACTGGTTTTGGGGTTGTATTATTATTATTATGATATCCTTTTGTTCTATGCCAGCATCGTATTATGACTTTTTAAAGATGATTCAATAAGTCCACCCGGTTGGACATTTTGCAACAAAGACACAGCCACCATGAAGCGAATAGGGACATGAATTCTGTGCCGTATGAAGAGAGCCACAAAAACAAATGGACCCAATCTGGCTGCACTCGGCGTTCAAATAAATGCCCATCCAAGATCCTGTGCCCAATCCCCTTTTGTAATTTTCGTCCGTCTCCAAACCCTGCGGATGCTCTGCTCATGCAGCAGATGCTTCTAACCAAAGGATGCGAGGCGTAAAAGCAATAGGAGAAATCCATTGCACATATTCCTACCCCCCTCCGCTCGCCATAATCACCACAATTAGCAGACATCTGCAGTGACTCCAAAGCTGCCACTCTGTGAGTGTATTCAAGTAATCAGAGCGGCTTCACTGCGGCCCCTTCTGTGATGGGCCTCATCCTAAAGGGAAGCGTTCTATTAGAAACTCTTGTGATTAATTGAGATGGAGAGTTTGCTCCTGGCACCGCAGCAAGAATGAGACCCGGCGGGAGGCGTGCAAGATGGCAGACGTGGATGCAGGATTGGTGGCGATGTTGGTGAACGGGGGGGGCACCACACTCTTAATAAGGCAACACTAGGGGCCCACAATGTAGTTTGCAATTAGCTGAATGGGCACATTTACACGGATATGAGGATTTTTTTTCTGGACCATCAAGTAAACAAAAGCGGTTTGGGATCCACGTTTATTTGCGTCTTGTAAATGAAGGCAGCAGTGTGCTTGCACAGAATACAACATGACAATTATCTATTTTCTGTATTAATGATATAGTTTGTTATTCTTCCTTGTTAACATCCCATGAGGGGACGTTACCTGCATATTCAACATCCCATTCATTTTCTACCGCTTGTTCCTCTCGGGGTCCCATACTCATATATTTTTTTAGCAGTTTGTTTCACAGTAATGTAGTGTTTTTAAGTGTGATGCCCAAAATATAGCCTTGATGCTTGAATTTAAACAGGTTAAAGGTGCTTTCAGTCAGTCCTACTTAGGATTGTACGGTATACCGGTAGTAGTATAGTATGGCAAAACTAATGAATCAAAAACGGTACTATACTCTCTTTGAAAAGTACCAGTTCACCTTTTTTTTTTTTTTTGACGGTGGGTCATCACGTCATGACATTGATGGTTTAAGCAGAGGAGCATGTTTGGCAGCGCACACACACTGAGTACTTACAAGCAAATGCAGTGTGTAGACAGAAAAGGGAGAATGGATGCATTTTGGCTGAAAAACTAACAATAAAGGTGAAGTTATAACACTGAAACGCCCTCAGGAAGAGGTGCTTTAAGACATGGCTAGTTAGCTAGCTGCTAACGTCCATCCGCAGTCGGCAGTGTTTTAGCTACTTATAAATCTTTAATCCTTGTCTCCATGGTGACAAATAAAGGAAGTTTGTTACAAATATCATCCCTGCAGGACGAGGAATAGCTAAACATGTTTCACTACACACCGCAGGAGGATACAGTAGCTCACTGGCGCCACCGCTAACAAAAGATAGCGCTTCTGAATGTGAACAAATACCATAGGTGGATCTACATAATAGTGTATCTACTATTACGATACTACTATTACAAACTCCGTTTCTATGTGAGTTGGGAAATTGTGTTAGATGTAAATATAAATGGAATACAAATATTTGCAAATCCTTTTCAACCCATATTCAATTGAATGCACTACAAATAAAAGATAATTGATGTTCAAACTTTAAACTTTATTTTTTATTTTTTGCAAATAATAATTAACTTAGAATTTCATGGCTGCAACACTTGCCAAAGTAGTTGGGAAAGGGCATGTTCACGACTGTGTTACATCACCTTTTCTTTTAACAACACTCAATAAACGTTTGGGAACTGAGAAAACTAATTGTTGAAGCTTTGAAAGTGGAATTCTTTCCCATTCTTGCTTTATGTAGAGCTTCAGTCGTTCAACAGTCCAGTGTCTCCGCTGTTGTATTTTACGCTTCATAATGCGCCACACATTTTCGATGGGAGACAAGTTTGGACTGAAGGCGGGCCAGGAAAGTACCCGCACTCTTTTTTTACGAAGCCACGCTGTTGTAACACGTGCTGAATGTGGCTTGGCATTGTCTTGCTAAAAATAAGCAGGGGCGTCCATGAAAAAGACGGCGCTTAGATTGCAGCATATGTCCGTCAAAACCTGTATGTACCTTTCAGCCTTAATGGTGCCCTCACAGATGTGTAAGTTACCCATGCCTTGGGCACTAATGCACCCCCATACCATCACAGATGCTGACTTTTGAACTTTGCGTCAACAACAGTCTGGATGGTTCGCTTCCCCTTTCGTCCGGATGACAAGATGGCGAATGTTTCCAAAAACAATTTGAAATGTGGACTCGTCAGACCACAGAACACTTTTCCACTTTGCATCAGTCCATTTTAGATGATCTCGGGCCCAGAGAAGCTGGCGGCGTTTCTGGATGTTGTTGATAAATTACTTTTGCTTTGCATAGTAGTGCTTTAACTTGCACTTACAGATGTAGCGACAAACTGTATTTAGTGACAGTGGTTTTCTGATGTTTTCCTGAGCCCATGTGGTGATATCCTTTAGAGATTGATGTCGCTTTTTGATACAGTGCCGTCTGAGGGGTCGAAGATCACGGTCATTCAATGTTGGTTTCCGGGCATGCCGCTTACGTCGAGTGATTTCTCCAGATTCTGTGAACCTTTTGATGATATTATGGACCGTTGATGTTAAAATCCCTAAATTTCTTGCAATTGCACTTTGAGAAACGTTGTTCTTAAACTGTTTGACTATTTGCTCACGCAGTTGTGGACAAAGGGGTGTACCTCACCTCATCATTTCTTGTGAAAGACTGAGCATTTTTTGGGAAGCTGTTTTTATACCCAACCATGGCACCCAACTGTTCCCAATTAGCCTGCACACCTGTGGGATATTTCAAATAAGTGTTTGATGAGCATTCCTCAACTTTTTCAATATTGATTGCCACTTTTCCCAACTTCTTTGTCACGTGTTGCTGGCATCAAATTCTAAAGTTAATGATTACGGTATTTCCTTGAATTGCCGCCGGGGCGCTAATTAATTTAAAACCTCTTCTCACTCCTGCGCTTACCAAAGGCATGCGGTAAAAGTAAGCATGCGCTAATTATTTTAAAACCTTTTCTCACTCCGGCACTTACCAAAGGTATGCAGTAAAAATGTAGGTGTAATGTAGGCTTGGACCTTAAATCCTACTGAATAGCTCTTGATCTTCATCCTTTCATGCGATTTCAAATTACCGGTATTGAAATCAGCCTCCTCCATTTTGAAAATGACGACAGGGAAAGTGTCACTCGTGACGTCACATGTTTATTAGGCGGTAATACTAAGCATGCACTAATTATTTTGGGTAGCGAGTTTGACCCGGCAGTAATTCAAGGCAGGCGCATACTATATGCCATGCAGCAATTCAAGCAAATACGGTATTTTTTTATCAGTTTGAACATCAAATATGTTGTCTTTGTAGCATATTCAACCGAATATGGGTTGAAAATGATTTGCAAATCATTGTATTCCGTTTATATTTACATTTAACACAATTTCCCAACTCATATGGAAACGGGGTTTGTAACAATAAAGTTATAAAACTGAAACACCCTTAGGAAGAGGGGCTTTAAGACATAGCTCGCTAGCTAGCGGCTAACGTGCATTCGTAGTTGGCAGTGTTTTAGCTATTTCTAAATCATTAATCCTCGCCTCCATGGCGACAAATAAAGTGAGTTTCTTACAAGTATCATCACTGCGGGACGAGGAATAGCTAAACATACTTCACTACACACCGTAGGAGGATACAGTAGCTCACCGGCGTCACCGCTAACATAAGATATCGCTTCTGAATGTACCGTGGGTGGATCCACACAATCGATACTACTATGATTACAATACATTGATATTTCTTATCATCACAAACTCTTTTTTCCTTTTTTTAAAATTCATATTATGTTTATAAACTCTGGAAATACATCTCTGGACACATGAAGACTTTGAATATGACCAATGTATGATCCTGTAACTACTTGGTATCGGATCGATCCCTAAGTTTGTGGTATCATCCAAATCTAATGTAAGGTATCAAACAACAGAAGAATAAGTGATTATTACATTTTAACAGAAGCTAGACCATGTTGAAAGACAAAATAAGCAGATATTAACAGTAAATGAACAAGTAGATTAATAATCAATTTTAAAGCTTGTCCTTTATAATTTAGACAAAATAATAGAATGATAAATGACACAATATGTTACTCCATACGTCAGCAGAATAATTAAGAGCCTTTTTTTGTTTACTTACTACTAAAAGACAAGTTGCCTAGTATGTTCACTATTTTATTTCAGGACAAAATGGTTCTTTGATTGCAATAATAAACATATGTTTAATGTACCCGAAGATTTTTTGCTAAAATAAAGCCAATAATTTCATTTTTGTGGTCCCCTTTTTTGTAGGAACTTATCAAAGTATTGAAATACATTTAGTTACCGGTACCAAAATATAGGTATCAGGACAACCCTAGTTCGTCTTTGTGTCTGTAGTTTACATGCTAATGATCTGCCACACAACAACATACAATTTAAGGTGTTGGACAGAAGCTGTTATACCATTAAACTTTGATTGATCGATTGATTGATTGATTGATTGACTGATTGATTGATTGATTGAAACGTTAAAGATTAGCATACCTCAAGATTTCATGGGCCCCCAAAGATCTCAGAAAAATGATCAGTAAAGTTTTCTTCTATTTACAAAATTGTTTTTTTTTTGCGCTTAAAAAGACATCAATATGCAGACTTGATTCAGGAAGATGTTTCAAAACAAGATTGTTGTCTCAGTTTGTGGAGATTTATCCAATTTGAGCAGCAAAGAGGAAAAGGCAAGAAGCAAACAAACAATTTTTATGAATTAAAACTTCCCAAGCTGTCAACTTGTTCCGTCTGTCACCATGCAAAAGTGAAGTGCAGAGTGATGATTGTCACCACAAATATTAAAGTATTGTAGCGCACAAAATGGTAAACAATGGTAATCGAGAGTCTGTTAAAATGTAGTCAGGTGGCAACTTGAGGGGCACTTTTTCACATCTCTTGGTTAAACATGCCCCTTGTCATTAACTCTCTTTTTCCCACCAGTCACACACTTAACAATCAATCACTCAATCAATCAATGTTTATTTATATAGCCCTAAATCACAAGTGTCTCAAAGGGCTGCACAAGTCACAACGACATCCTCGATTCAGATCCCACATCAGGGCAAGGAAAAATTCCACCCAGTGTTATGACAATGAGAAACCTTGGAGAGGACCGTAGATGTGGAGGGGAGACCGGTGCAATGGACGTCGAGTAGACAACAATAGTGCTATGCATCAGATCTGGTTAAATTCTGCCACACAAAAAATTATCTCCTGAAAATGGCATACAATGGCTTAAATGGCTTAATTGTAAATGAATGATACTATAAAATTGAAGTAAAAGTGTTGGGATCAGTGTTACAAGGTTTAATATGCAGCACTCATGGTAGTTTCTAACAACAAAAGTCCAATCTTGTGATTGTTTTGAGCAGGGCCCCAATGGGTAGATTTGCCTGGAATGACATAATACGCCCCTGCTAACAATACAATCACATTTTAACAGCAACTTTATGTTAGCTTACTGAAAAAAACCGCAAAGGCTTTATTCTAAGATATGTAGCAAAGCCTGGTACTGTGCGTGTAAATATACAAAAAAATTCATGAAGCTGTGGGTGTATACATACGGCAAGCTCATTCATCTCGGGGCGTGTCCCAGGCACTATGGTGTATATAACAAAAAAAGGTTGTCATGAAACCCCGGGAACTCAAAAGTGATCGTTCAAGTATCTCGTCTCTCAAAAGTGGAGCAAATAAGTCATGAAATGATCGACTTTCACCAGTTTGTGCTGAGACACAGCGACACATGTTCTTATTATAACATTATTAAAAAATCTAATTTTGAATAATAGAATAGGTTTTGATTCTTTTTTGCTTTCCGCAATCCAGTCTGTTGTCTAAAATATTATTTTAATTTCAACAAAATACCCCACGGGGGTTTCAATATATTTGCAATAATCTGTTCCCAAGTCAAACTGTCCTCAGTGTGTCAGAAATTGTCAAGAGCTAAGGCATACATATGCTGACATGAGCATAGATGATCAACATTTTTTGGCATAGCTCAGTACTAGAAATAGTACATAGTATCTTTTTCCAGTGGAAAAACAACTGTAGTTGGTTGAGCTGAGCTGAGTTTACTACATTTACTGTGTTCAAACTTTGCATCAAACTTGCAGCTAAGCATGTCACTGGGGTGGTACCATTTGAAGGTGTAAGTCGTGCTTCTTTAGACAGCAAACTACTGTATTACGGACTATAAGGCGCACTTAAAATCCGACAATGTGCTTTCTAACCCGGTGCGCTTAATGTACGGCATAATTCTGGTTGTGCTTACCAACCTCGAAGCAGTTTTATTTGGTACATGGTATAATGATAACATAAGAGATACGTGTAGAGTTTGTCAAAATGTTCTAGTAAGACTTTGAAGCCGCATCGCTTGATGGATTGTCGGCCCATTACGGCTACCATAGTCAGAGATACAAGTATATTGTTTCGAAATATTATGCAAAACCAATGTTTCTTACCTTCTGGTACCTGCTGATATGTATTTGAGATCTGCATGTATCCTGAAAATTTGCGCACATCCGCCACTGTAGTCGATAAACTACTTTTTCTCTATCTTCTTGTTATGGGACGTTCATCCTCTGCTGTTGCCATTTCTAATATAAAGTAATGTAAAGTTCTTACTTACATGTATATCTCGCTATGGAAGCGCTAAAAACTACCGGTGTAGTGAGTTTACATTATTCATCCAAGGAACTATAGTTATTAGAGAGTTCAGGTCGGACAGTTTTTCACGGGACACATTTCCGGCGCTGTTGTTGCACTAGTGAGCCACAGATGAGAAGATGCTGCTCCATTATTGATTGAAGCAGAGTCTGAATCGACAATCCCTCTAAGGCAGTGGTTCTCAACCTTTTTTCAGTGATGTACCCCCTGTGAACATTTTTTTAAAATCAAGTACCCCCTAATCAGAGCAAATAATTTTTGGTGGAAAAACAGAGATAAAGAAATAAAATACAGCACTATATCATCAGTTTCTGATTTATTAAATTGTATAACAATGCAAAATATTGCTCATTTGTAGTGGTCTTCATTGAACTATTTGGAAAAAAGATTAAAAAAAAAACAAAAAATTGTTGAAAAATAAACAAGTGATTCAATTATAAATAAAGAATTCTACACATAGAAGTAATCATCAACTTAAAGTGCCCTCTTTGGGGATTGTAATAGAGATCCATCTGGATTCATTAACTTAATTCTAAACATTTCTTCACAAAAAAATACATCTTTATCATCAATATTTATGGAACATGTCCACAAAAAGATCTAGATGTCAACACTAAATATTGCATTGTTGTATTTTTTTCACAGTTTATGAACTTACATTCATATTTTATTGAAGTATTATTCAATAAATATATTTATAAAGGATTTTTGAATTGTTGCTATTTTTAGAATATTCTTTAAAACATTTCACGTAACCCTTGGCATACCTTCAAGTACCCCCAGGGGTACGCGTACCCCCATTTGAGAACCACTGCTCTAAGGTACACGCCTGTGCAATTGCACACTGCTCACGCGTCCTCTGCGCATGGCAAATCTAGGCCGCACACAAAATCGAATAAAAAGATAAGCGCATAACAGTGTGCACATCTGCCGTCGCTCACATGTGCGCCACTGAATGCTCAAGGATTTTTGGCGTTTTTTTTCACACATATGAAAAATTGGGGGGAAAATTGGTCTAAATGTAATTAAAACAGTTAGCTCCATCTTTTGACACTACTTCCACTCCAGTTCTAGCACGCTTCACCTCCCACAAAACGACACATCCTGAAGCGACCGTCAGAAAGCTACTTGAAGATGATCTGTAAAACATAATCTTTACAACATTTTGACCAAAGAACCACCATTAAATGTTATGTAGACCACAAGGAAGTATTTCCATTTGGAAAACAATCATAATATGACTCCTTGAATGCGCCTTATATTCCGGTGTGCCCTATGGTCCAGAAAATACAGTAGTTGGGTTTAAATTGTTCCCCTGCTGGTTGCTGCCAGGTACTACATTCCATTTTACGTCAATCTCTTCATTGACGCAATTAAACAACAGACAGAATTCCTAACAGTCAATTATTTTGACCATTCCTCTGCCTCACATCTAACTTTCAGTCTGACAGTTCACAAGTGAATTTCCCAAAATATATATACAGAGGCATTTCTTCAAACTGTTTCTCTCCGGGTAATTTGCATAAATTTTAATACCTTCCATGGCAAATGACAACATGTCTGACAGCTCATTACAGGAGCAGCAGGAGATGTCACTCTTATAAGGCACCGCGCGGTTAACCCTCCACTTAATAAGTAAGTCAGGAAGCAGCATGTCGGACACTTTCCGTCCATGTTGACACACACGTATGTTATTTATCCTTAGAGTAAATACACAACATATCCCACACTTCAGTGTCCAACCCGGCCTTCCACCTAACATATAACCTTGCTGCCAAACGGCAAATCTATATCAATATATAAAAAAATTGCAGTATTAGTAATTACACATGATTTTTGTCAAACTAGCCTGAATAATTTGCAAATGGACCACTGGGGCATTAATGGTGATTACAAGGTGACACTTATCATTTTTATCATTGTCCAAGCCTTTTTCAAAGACAAGGAATGTGGAAAAAAGAATGTAAAATTTGATATATCTGCTGGTGAGGAAGCTGCATTAACGACCTTTTCACTTTTACAGGACATTTTGCTTAAAAATATGAACACATTTTTTTGGACATATTTGTCGTACGTCGTGTAAATAATCCGAAGTCTTGTGATGTCAGATGATATTATTGGTTCACTAGTCATTTTGTTTTAGTTTTTTTGGACAGCTGTTCACTTGTTTTGATACATATACTAAAATGTGTTTATACGGCAGGTATGTCACAGGGTGAGAGTAATTACATTACATTTTAGTTGTATTTAGATTATATGGCATTTGATTACTTTTTATACAATTATGTTAGGTAAAAATGGTGTCATCAGATCTCCCTTCAGCCAGTATCAGCAAAGCTCCTCACATCAACAATTTTCATTGCGGCTATGTCTCACATCAACAAAAGGTGAGTAGTTTTATTTTTATTTAGTATTATGCTTTACAAAACCCAAAACCAGTGAAGTTGGCCTGTTGTGTAAATGGTAAATAAAAACAAATTACAATGATTTGCAACTCCTTTTCAACTTATATTCAATTGAATAGACTGCAAAGACAAGATATTTAATGTTCCAACTGAGAAACTTGTTTTTTTTTTGCAAATAATCATTAACTTAGAATTTAATGGCAGCAACAGATTGCAGAACAGTTCTTACAGGGGCATTTATACCACTGTGTTACATGGCCTTTCCTTTTAACAACACTCAGTAAACGTTTGAGAACTGAGGAGACACATTTTTAAAGCTTTTTTAGGTGGAATTCTTTCCCATTCTTGCTTGATGTAAAGCTTAAGTTGTTCAACAGTCCGGGGTCTCCGTTGTGGTATTTTAGGCTCCATAATGCGCCACACATTTTCAATGGGACACAGGTCTGGACTACAGGCAGGCCAGTCTAATACCCGCACTCTTTTACTATGAAACCACGCCGTTGTAACGTGTGGCTTGGCATTGTCTTGCTGAAATAAACAGGGGCGTCCATTATAACGTTGCTCCAAAACCTGCTTGTACTTTTCAGCATTAATGGTGCCTTCACAGATGTGTAAATTAGCCATGCCTTGGCCACTAATACACCCCCATACCCTCACAGATGCTGGCTTTTGAACTTTGCGCCTATAACAGTCCGGAATGTTCTTTTCTTCTTTGGTCCGGAGGACACGACGTCCACAGTTTCCAATAACAATTTGAAATATGGACTCGTCAGACCACAGAACACTTTTCCACTTTGCATCAGTCCATCTTGGATGAATTTGGGCCCAGTGATTATTTTAACCTTAACTGAAATCAATAGAAATATTGTGCCATTCAGACAAAACATTCAAAAAAACTTCTCGAAAAATGTGTTTCACTTTGCACAAAACAATTGTTGGAAGTCTTGCCATAGTTGAGGACATTTACAGTTTACTAATCATTTTATTTTAGTTGTATTGTTATTTTGATACATATGTATTCTGTTTATACTGCAGGTATGTCACACAATAATGAAGGGTGAGTAATTTAATTAAATGTGTGTTTTAATTTAGCCCTACATACATAGCATTTAACTTTTTATTTACTTATAATTTTGCCTAGCGTTAACGAACATTAAGAAAGACATGATGACGGATGTATTTCTTTTAATGCGTTTTAAATAGTAAATTAATGCTTGCAAAGCTCCACTTATAGTGGAGCCTTAGGGAGCAACTCTATTCTGCCTATAAAGCCCTTAAAAACATTCAAACACCTCCATTAGGGTTTTGTGTATATGATGTAAGAATATATGTAATGTAGTAAAAGCCACATCTTATTATATAATAACATTTAATATTTACGTATTTTACTAATTTTAAGCATACACATTAATTGAAAAAATGCCTCAAGACATTTGCTTTTTTACTACTCACTGCAGACTTTATGAGGGGCAACAAACATAATAAAACATCACTTACTGTACAAGGTCCGATGTCATTAGGATGCCGACTGCGGGGATGTTCATATGTTTTCATTTAGATGAAGAATGACTCGTGAAAAGGGGGTAGAACCAAGGGACTTTTTGTATCATTCTCGCCTATTCCGTGTCTAAATTGGCCGTCAAAGTGTACCAATTGTCGGAATACGTCCTGGTCCTTGTACTATCCAGGTGAGAGGCGTTATTTATGATCTAGAACTTTTGACGAGCAAGGAAAGGAGGAAGGTGCTGATCAGTCGATCACGTCAACATTGGCACACAAGCTTCTGTTCACGACGCCGCTATACATAGTTGGTCTGCATTAGCGCTTATAATTACAATATCACAAATAATATTAATGTAAGTATTCAAGTCACAAAATGTGAATGGAATATTGTTAGCGGTTTTTGGATGATTTTTTATCAGGTTTAATGGGCCGATAAAGCTTCAATTTCAAATCGCCTGGACTACTACAATGCACTTTATGCTGGCATTAGCCAAAAAGCTCTCTCCCGGTTGCAGTTAGTCCAGAACGCTGCAGCACGACTTTTAACAGGGGCCAGAAAACGCCAGCATATAGCAATCAATCAATCAATTCATGTTTACTAATATAGCCCTAAATCACTAGTGTCTCAAAGGGCTGCACAAACCACAACACAAACCACTAAGACATCCTCGGTATGCCCACATAAGGGCAACGAAAACTCACACCCATTGGGACGTCGGTGACAATGATGACTATGAGAACCTTGGAGAGGACCACATATGTGGGCAACCCCCCCCACCCCCTTCTAGGGGACCGAAAGCGATGGATGTCGAGCCGGTCGAACATGATGCTGTGAAAGTTCAATCTATAGTGGATCCAACACAGCCGCGAGAGTCCAGTCCAAAACAGATCCAACACAGCAGCGAGAGTCCCGTCCACAGCGGAGCCAGCAGGAAACCATCCCAAGCGGAGGCCGATCAACCGGCAGAGATGTCCCCAGCCGATACACAGGCGAGCGGTTCATCCTGGTTCTCCACTCTGGACGAGCGGTCCATCCTGGGTCCCGACTCTGGACAGCCAGTACTTCATCCATGGCCATCGGACCGGACCCCCTCCACAAGGGAGAGAGGGACATAGAAGAAAAAGAAAAGAAACGGCAGATCAACTGCTCTAAAAAGGCTAGCGTATACAAATGAGTTTTAAGGTGAGACTTAAATGCTTCTACTGATATATATACGTATATATATAACCCCGTCCCCAATCCTTGAGAGTTTCACTGGCTCCCTGTTCATTTTAGAATTGATTTCAAAACCTTGATATTTGTTTTTAAAGCTTTACATGGACTGGCACCTCAATATATCTCGGACCTCATCCAAACTTACAATCCTGCGCGCGCTCAGAGGTCCGAGAGCCAGCTCCAGCTTGTGGTGCCCAAGACCAGACTTAAAACTAGGGGAGACAGGGCCTTCTCTAAGCTCTGGAACACACTGCCCCTCCATATTCGAACTGCTCCCACAGTGGAGTGTTTTAAGTCTTGTCTTAAGACCCATTTTTATTCTCTGGCTTTTAACACTACGTGAGCTGTGTGGTCATCTGTTGTCCTCTGTGTTTTAAAATGTTTATTTTTATTTACTGTTTTAATTGGTTTTACCCTTTAAATTTTTTTTTAATCATATTTATTTTATATTGTTTGTACATGTATTTATTTTTTGTTTTTGTTTTTATTCAGTCATTGGTGGAACTCAGGATAGTATTTGAATGTAGGAATGTCGGAGGGACATGAAACAAAAACCTCTATGTAGGTCTCACTTAGACCTACATTTTAATAATTGACATCCTTCAGCAAAAATCAACAGGAAGTTTGCAAAAACCCCTTCAAAAGAAACATTTTCCTAAAAAATTTCATTTTTGCCTTTTTGAGCTGTAATTCGACCCCCTTAAAATGCTTCAAAACTCACCAAACTGGACACACACATCAGGACTGGCAAAAATTGCGATCTAATAAAAAACAAAAACAAACCCAAAACTCAAAATTGCGTTCTAGCGCCCCCTAGGAATAAAACACAGACAAAACAGAGCCTTCAAAGAACCGCTGCGCTCATGCTGCTAAGAAGCATATATCGCTATTGTATTATCAATTGTTCATTAGTTGTGCTTCGCCCTCGTGTGAAATATTTTTTAAGATGTCTGCCGGCTAGCTAACCCTTATCCGGGCTTGGGTCGCGGGGGCAGCAGCCAAAGTAACCAGTCACTCGCTGCTTGCAGCTTTAATTTTATATTGTTTTTATATCGGTTTTATATGTATTTATTTTTTGGTGTTGTTTTTATTCAGTCATTGGCTGAACTCAGGATAGTATTTGAATATTGTTTTTAATATTGTTGTGCAGCACTTAGGAAACATTTTGTTCTTTAAATGGGCTATATAAATAAAGTGGATTGGATTGATTGGATTGGATTAATTTGCGGACTTTTATTTACGTTTATTTAAAAATACATATTAATACTAATATTGAAAAACACATCCCTCATCATGTCTTACATACTGATTGTGAACAATATGCATTATTTAAAAAAACTGCAATTCCCCTCTAAGAATAGTATAAACGTTTTCACCGCACTTGGTCTTACATCATCTTTAGGTTTTTTAGTCTTATTGTATAAATGTATATACATTTTTATACTTAAATAAGTTTTATAAAACCTTTTCTTGGCTGCAATTTTTCAAAACATCTCCTATTTTCTCACATAACAACGAGTGCGTCGTTTTTGTTTTTTAGTTTTATTTTTTTTCAATCTAATTTTACAGAAGTTGACTTTCTGTGAAACTTATTTGACGGTGGCAAATGGTGCAAGCCTGCCTCTCCTTTTGTGTTTTTTTCTCAATAAAAGGTGAGTACTTTTTTATTTTAGTTTTATTTAATCTTAATATTCAGGGTTTTACTTATTTTTACTCTTGTGTGACCGCTACGAATGTTAAAGTGCTACTTAAATCATTGCCTGTACATTTAATGAGCAATACTTTGAGGCTGGAACTGATTATTTCCCCCATAGTTGGAATCAATTGAAAAGATGTGCAATGAAGACAAATATCAACCAGTGCCATAAAACGGATTTAAAAGCAAACTTGAAATGGACCAAATGTGGAATTGTTGGACATCTTGCTTTGACGGAGTCTGTGTCTAAATAAAGAAAGGAGTGAGAAGAGAAGCTTGAAAGGCTTCTCCTCTCCTTTGGATGTTAGAAAATAGACTTCTAAAAGCTGGAAAAAAAACTTTGCGCTGTAGATCTTAACATAATTCACACTCGTTATTCAAATCAAGGACTTGAGGTTCTTGGTGCGATCTCCCACTTCCTAATGCAGTCCATGTTTGTGGAACTGGGTTCCATCGCCTTGGTTACCATCCATTCATCCATCCATTTTCTACCGCTTGTCCCTTTCGGGGTAGCGGGGCTACTGGAACCCATCTCAGTTGCATTCGGGCGGAAGGCGGCGTACACCCTGGACAAGTCAGACAACATTTACACTCACATTCACACACTAGGGCCAATTTAGTGTTGCCAATCAACCTATCCCCAGGTGCATGTCTTTGGAGGAGGGAGGAAGCCGGAGTACCCTGACGGAACCCACGTAGTCACGGGGAGGACATACAAACTCCACACAGAAAGATCCCGAGCCCGGGATTGAACTCAAAACTATTGAGGACCTTCGTACTGTGAGGCACATGGTTTACCACTATGCTGCCATTTGTTGACATTCAGGCGCGCTAGCTTTTGTTAGCAATGATGCCGGTGAGCTATTGTATTGTCCTATTGTGTGTCGTGAATCATGTTTAGCTATTCCTCATCCTGCAGTGATAATGATACTTGTAAGACACATACTTTATTTGTCGCCATGGAAAATGGCGAGGATTAGTGATTTAGAAGTAGCTAAAACACTGCCGACTGAGGATGGACATTAGACGATAGCTAGCTAGCCATGTCTTAAAGCACCTCTTCCTGAGGGCGTGTCGCTGTTATAACTTCACCTTTATCGTCAGTTTTTAGGCCAAAATGCGTGCGTTCTCCCTTTTTCTGTCTACACACCGTCTGCTTGTAAGTACTCGCCATCATGCCCAATAAAAAAGGTGGGGAGCGGCGACTGGTACTTTTTAGAGGCGGTATAGTACGGAACATGATTCATTAGTATCGCGGTACTATGCTAGTACCAGTATACTGTACAAAACTACACTGTAGGGTCTAGTCCAAGTGTCACCAACACGGTGCTCGCGGGCACCAGGTCGCCCGTAAGGACCAGATGAGTCGCCCGCTGGCCTGTTGTAAAAATAGCTCAAATAGCAGCACTTACCAGTGAGCTGCCTCTATTTTTTAAATTGTATTTATTTACTAGCAAGCTGGTCTCGCTTTGCTCGACATTTTTAATTCTAAGAGAGACAAAACTCAAATAGAATTTGAAAATCCAGGAAAGTATTTTAAAGACTTGGTCTTCACTTGTTTAAATAAATTCATTTATTTTTTTTACTTTGCTTCTTTCAGAAGGACAATTTTAGAGAAAAAATACAACCTTAAAAATGATTTTAGGATTTTTAAACACATATACCTTTTTACTTTTTAAATTCCTTCCTCTTCTTTCCTGACAATTTAAATCAATGTTCAAGTATTTTTTTAATTTTTTATTGTAAAGAATAATAAATACATTTTAATTTAATTCTTCAATTTAGCTTCTGTTTTTTCGACGAAGAATATTTGTGAAATATTTCTTCAAACTTATTATGATTAAAATTCAAAAAATATGTTCTGGCAAACCTAGAAAATCTGTAGAATCAAATTCAAATCTTATTTCAAAGTCTTTTGAATTTAAAAAAAAAACTTTGCTCTGAAAAATCTAGAAGAAATAATGATGTGTCTTTGTTAGAAATATAGCTTGGTCCAACTTGTTATATATTCTAACAAAGTGCAGATTGGATTTTCACCTATTCAAAACATCCATCCATCCATCCATTTTCTACTGCTTATTCCCTTTCGGGGTCGCGGGGGGCGCTGGCGCCTATCTCAGCTACAATCGGGCGGAAGGCGGGGTACACCCTGGACAAGTCGCCACCTCATCACAGGGCCAACACAGATAGAAAGACAACATTCACACTCACATTCACACACTAGAGCCAATTTTAGTGTTGCCAATCAACTTATCCCCAGGTGCATGTCTTTGGAAGTGGGAGGAAGCCGGAGTACCCGGAGGGAACCCACGCTTTCACGGGGAGAACATGCAAACTCCACACAGAAAGATCCCGAGCCTGGATTTGAACCCAGGACTGCAGGAACTTCGTATTGTGAGGCAGACGCACTAAGCCCTCTCCCACCGTGAAGCCCTATTCAAAACATGTTTTCAGAAATATATATTTATTGTGAGAAATCATTAAGATGATCAGTCTTTCCACAAAGTCAAATATCATTAATTATTAATAATAACAGAGTTAAAGGTAAATTGAGCAAACTGGCTATTTCTGGCAATTTATTTAAGTGTGTACGTATCAAACTGGTAGCCCTTCGCATTAATCAGTACCCAAGAAGTAGCTCTTGCTTTCAAAAAGGTTGGTGACCCCTGATCTATTCCAAGTCAGCAGAGTCGAAGAATTTATGAGTTTGCAGTGATCACTTCGTTGAAGGTGTATTTGATATACTTTCAACCCTTATTTCCCTTTTAGGTATAATCTTGATTTTATTTGTATTTCTTAAACACACGTTTTCTACCAGTGTTTTGAAAAGAACCAACTCAGCAAGTCTAAATAAATGAAAGCCAATGTGAGACAAAACCTAAAAGAGTAGAGCTTTTACCAAAGGCAACAACATGTATAAATCTTTCAGCACATACACAATGTTGACATCTTGAGTTATATTTTGATAAAGACGGGAGAAAACGCGCTACTTGTAAATGGCGTGTGCAACAGCAACAAACATGGCAGCTTAGACTTGAAGTTAAATCTTGAAATGCAAACGTTGCCCAACAAAAACAATGCATAGCCGGGAGAGTCTGGATACCAATTTCCTTAACCCAGTCACACACGAAGAAGTTGTACACCGCCATGCTTTTCCAAGTTTTATTTTGTAAAATGGCGTCTGGAGCACAATCGTTCAATATGACGTAATCCTTAATATCACTCGAAAAATTTTTGGGGATGAAGTATAGGTATCTATTCCATTGTATAGTTAGATTGTTTTGCTTGTATCTATTTTTTTCAGAAAGATTTAAGCCTCTTTTGTAATCAGAGCATTGGGTGGCTATTTTGAAGGAACTAGGATACAAATCATGTTTTCAGTTATTTCATCTTTTTTATGTTAAGTACAGAACTCAACATGTGTTTATTCATAGTTTTTATGTGACAATAAAAATTAAGAGAACACATTGTATGAGAAGATGTGTC
>NC_084624.1:23802941-23815441 GCF_033978795.1 Nerophis ophidion | reverse complement strand
TACCCACCAGCATCTTCTCCTGGGCTGGAGCCCACACCAGCACCTGTTTCCATGACGACGACAACTGCCTGTTTCCACGACGACGACGACTCCGCCTGTTTCCACGACGACATCTCAGCGACCTCGAGCTGGCCTTACACGCCAAGCGTCGCCGCCTGCTTCGTCTGCTGCACCAGCGCCTGCTTCATCTACTGCACCCGCACCTGACTCGTCTGCTGCTGCGTCCACGCCTGACTCTCCGGCTGCCCTGTCACTCACAATCCTGCCACAACGACGGCGCCGATGCGCCCACCTCCATGTCGGCCAAAGATGTGGCCGTGCCCTGGTTGTCCGCCTCGCCAAGTGCACCCACCTCCCCGTCGGCCATGGATGTGGCCTTTTGAAGGTCGACCGCCTAGACAATTGCGGCAGCAGCGTTCCATTCTCCTCCGCTGCCAACTGACTTGTCCCCGGTGGATTCGGGGATACATGGGCTGGCGTCCTTCCGCCATGTCCTCCCTCCACCCTCCCTTGACTCATGTACTGTGTTATAGTTGTGGGGTTATAAGTTATTTTCTAGGACAACTGGAATCTTTCCCTTGGGGGGGGGGGCTCATGTTATGATCCGCTGCCCGGATTATATTATGTTTAGGTTTTGAGTCTTTTTGTATTATGTTCTGTTAGTGTTTGACTTCTTTAGTTCTTGGTTTTACTTCCTTGTTTATTCGGTCACCATAGTTACGCATTAGTTTCACCTGCTTCTTGGTTTTGACACGCACCTGCCTCGTGATTACCACCTTGATTTAAGCCTGCCTTCTTTGTTCATTCTTGCTTTCTTCCTATTTTGTGTTCGCACAACAGTGACGACCTTGATTCCCGATTCTGGTAACCAGTTTTGTACTTGCCAGCTTCCGCGCTATGCCTTTGTTTTTCTAGCTCCCATGCTGGCTCTTTTTGTTTACCTTTTGTGCCTTGTGCAAGTTTTTCTTTTCTTAGTCTGATTTATATTTTAAAATAAATCATTGTTTCTTACCTTCACGCTGTGTCCAAGCCCGACTGCACCAAGAGAGAACGCACCCGCATCACGATGCCACGCAATCGTCACAGTATGATTCAAACAACAATGGCGGCATGTAGGCCTCGCTGCGTCGTGTGCCAACATTGATTCTGCCTTTGCAACTGTTTATGCGACGTCGATATTAATTATTTAAAAAATGAACAGAGAACGGTTTTGAAGGCATTTATTGTTGGCAAGGATGTTTTGGCTCTTCTTCCGACAGGGTTTGGATTTCCCAGCATCGCTCTGATCAGTGTCACGGGTTGATTTCTATGTGATTGGTTGAAGTAGCACGTCATTCAAGATAACGGACAAGTAGTTTATCCAATCACATACAATGTTTTTTTTTACAAGGCTCCACATTCTGAAATACATCTCCTACTGAGAACCAACCAGATGCTTGTGTGGAGCTCAGCGAACCACAATGATCTGCCGAGAGTCAGGTTATTAATGTTGGCCAGAGGGGGTGCATTTCAAATTATTTACACACACTTGTTATTTCATATGTTGACCAGAGGGGGAGCACTTAAAATCCATCCATACATCCATTCTCTCCCGCTTATTCCCTACGGGGTCGCGGGGGGTACTGGAGCCTATCTCAGCTACAATCAGGCGGAAGGCGGTGTACACCCTAGACAAGTCGCCACCTCATCGCAGGGCCAACACAGATAGACAGACAACATTCAGACTCACATTCACACACTCGGGCCAATTTAGTGTTGCCAATCAACCTATCCGCAGGTGCATGTCTTTGGAGGTGGGAGGAGGCCGGAGTACTCGGAGGGAACCCACGCAGTCACGGGGAGGACATGCAAACTCAACACAGAAAGATCTCGAGCCCGGGATTGAACCTACTCAGGACCTTCGTATTGTGAGGCAGACACACTAAAGTTAAAGTTAAAGTACCAATGATTGTCACACAAACACTAGGTGTGGTGAAATGTATCCTCTAAATTTGACCCATTCCCTTGATCATCCCCTGGTAGGTGAGGGGAGCAGTGGGCAGCAGCGGTGCCGCGCCCGGGAATCATTTATGGTGATTTAACCCCCAATTCTAACCCTTGATGCTGAGTGCCAAGCAGGAAGGCAATGGGTTCCATTTTTTTATAGTCTTTGATATGACTTAGAGTGTCCGCCCTGAGATTGGTAGGTCGTGAGTTCAAATCCCGGCCGAGTCATACCAAAGGCTATGAAAATGGGACCCATTACCTCCCTGCTTGGCACTCAGCATCAAGGGTTGGAATTGGGGGTTAAATCACCATAAATGATTCCCGGGCGCGGCACCGCTGCTGCCCACTGCTCCCCTCACCTCCCAGGGGGTGATCAAGTATGTGTGTGACAATCATTGGTACTTTACTTTATATGGAAAGTACTTTTCCTTGTTGATGTCTCAAGAAGGGTAGAAATACAAGAACACACACATACACACACACACACACACACACACACACACACATACACACACACACACACACACACACACACTTGATATTTCATGCTTTTAATGCGACTGCTTGATTTATTCATAAATACGTCATGTGAATGGCTTCGTCTACAGAGCATTTGTAAAAGGTACTTAAAGGCCTACTGAAATGAGATTTTCTTATTTAAACGGGGATAGCAGGTCCATTCTATGTGTCATACTTGATCATTTTGCGATATTGCCATATTTTTGCTGAAAGGATTGAGTAGAGAACATCCACGATAAAGTTTACAACTTTCGGTGTTCAGAGAAATGTCCTGCCTCTACCGGAAGTCGCAGACGATGATGTCACATGTTGATGGCTCCTCACATATTCACATTGATTTTAATGGGAGCCTCCAACAAAAACAGCTATTCGGACCGAGAAAACGACAATTTCCCCATTAATTTGAGCGAAGATGAAAGATTCGTGTTTGAAGATATTGATAGCGACGGACTAGGAAAAAAAAAAAAAAACGCGATTGCATTGGGACGGATTCAGATGTTTTTAGACACATTTACTAGGTTAATTCTAGGAAATCCCTTATCTTTCTATTGTGTTGCTAGTGTTTTCGTGAGTTTAACAGTACCTGATAGTTGAAGGTGTACGTCCACGGGTGTGTTGACGCGCAGCGTCTCAGGGAAGTCGACGGCAGCTGATCTCCGGTAAGAAGCGACTTTTTACCACAATTTTCTCACCGAAACCTGCTGGTTGACATTCGGTCGGGATCCATGTTCGCTGTGATCCATAGTAAAGTTTCACCTCCGTGAATTTTAAACAAGGAATCACCGTGTGTTTGTGTGGCTAAAGGCTAAAGCTTCCAAACTCCATCGTTCCACTGTGACTTCTCCAATATTAATTGAACAAATTGCAAAAGATTCAGCAACACAGATGTCCAAAAAACTGTATAATTATGCCGTTAAAGCAGACGACTTTTAGCTGTGTGTGTGCACAGCGCTCATACTTCCTAAAAACCCGTGACGTCTTGCGTACACGTCATCATTACACGATATTTCGAAGACGAAACTCCCGGGAAATTTAAAATTGTAATTTAGTAAACTAAAAAGGCCGTATTGGCATGTGTTGCAATGTTGATATTTCGTCGTTGATATATAAACTATCAGACTGGGTGGTGGGTAGTAGTGAGTTTCAGTAGGCCTTTAATGCCACTGCTTGATTTATTCATAAATACGTCATTTGAATGGCTTAGTCTACAGAGCATTTGTAAAAGGTATACAACTCGAAACATATATGTAACCGTTGTGATTTGTCTATAATAACCACAGTGCTGATTGAGATAACACATGTTGTTAACATTAGAGATGTTAGTGTGTGAAAGTGCCACAGAGACAGTCTATTGTCTGCAGACATCTGCAGGCATGCTAACGCCGAGTGTCCTCCTTCCCTCCCCGCCCTTTTTCTCCTGAATAATGTAGCAGCTAACCCCGCCCACTTGGCCGCCTCTGTCCAATGGCAGACGCGCATCCTGTCAAGCTATGTCGCCGGCAGCCAATCATGATCCTCCCGGTGATCCGTGCGAACCGGATGATCCTCCCTCTTTTCGCTAGCTGCCGAAACAGACGTCAGGCGTGGATTTTCGGTCACCGGCTCTCATTCGGTGTGGAGTTGCTCCGGGACCGGACGCAGGGGGAGTGAGAATAGTCACCGGTGGACATCTGCTTGTTGGACCACCGGCGTGAGTATGCGTGGACATTTAAATGTGGGGAAACTGTAACGGAATGCGTGGATTATACTTCAAAAAAAAAAAAACTATTTTCATAACAACTGCGTGACCTTTTAGAAACTCCAACTTATCCGGTGTTTCTTTGAGAGGCGTCCACGAGTGACCTATTTCATTGATAACGTAAAGTTTCTGCGAACCGTTTTAACTTGCGGTCATTTGCACTCCGCGGACCGAAAAGGACAAGCGGTAGAAAATGGATGTGCGCAGAGGCTGATAAACGGTGGCTATTATTTTTGCAGCTTGAACAATGCGCACCGGCTTTGTGTGGGCCATCTGTCATTGTATCGACATCACACACACACACACACACGCACACACACACGCACACACACACGCACACACACACGCACGCACACAGGCACCTGAAGAGCAGACAGCCATCGTTCAGAGCCACCACCCCGTCCACGACCACGCCATGACGCATGGTGTGTGTGTGTTTAACCCAGGAAAAAAACAACAACACACACACACCACTGCTGCTATTCCTCATTTATGCTTTTTAAACGCAACAACGCCTCTGCAAAAATAAAAATGAAAAAAATAACAAAGTGTGGTCCTTTTGCCCATGTGAATGTCTCACATGGCCTCGACTGCCATTTTCAGGGCGTCCACTCTTTGGTAGATCATCTTCTGTAGAAACTGCTTCCCTTTTTTTTGGGGAGGGTTGACAATGATTTGCTGCTTTTTCCTGCAAGCACGTCTCTGAGCACTAATGTGGCGTGCAGTTAATGAGGCCGTCTCCGTAAATTATTCTGCCACCTGGAATATAGTAGGTCTAGACCACGGGTGTCAAACTCAAGGCCCGAGGGCCAAATCTGGCCCACCACGTCATTTAATCTGACCCGCAAACACCTGGAAATGATATACCGTATTTTCTTGAATTGCCGCCGGGGCGTTAATTAATTTAAAACCTCTTCTCACTCCTGCGCTTACCAAAGGCATGCGGTAAAAGTAAGCATGTGCTAATTATTTTAAAACCTTTTCTCACTCCGGCACTTACCAAAGGCAATCAGTAAATATTTGAGTGTTATGTAAGCTTGGACCTTAAATCCTACTGAATAGCTTTTAATCTTCTTCCCTTTATGCGATTTCAAAATACCGGTATTGAAATCAGCCTCCTCCATTTTGAAAATGATGACAGGAGAAGTGTCACTCGTGACGTCACAAGTTTGACCAGGCGGGAATACTAAGCATGCGCTAATTATTTTGCGAAGCGAGTTTGACCCGGCAGTAATTCAAGGCAGGAGCATACTACTGTATTTTTCGGAGTATTAGTCACTCCAGAGTATAAGTCGCACCCGCCGAAAATGCATAATAATTGCTGGAATAAACTTATATAAGTCGCACTGGAGTATAAGTCGCATTTTTGGGGGAAATTTATTTGATAAAACCCAACACCAAGAATAGACATTTGAAAGGCAATTTAAAATAAAGAATAGTGAACAACAGGCTGAATAAGTGTACGTTATATGACGCATAAATAACCAACTGAGAAGGTGCCTGGTATGTTAATGTAACATATTATGGTAAGAGTCATTCAAATAACTATAACATATAGAACATGCTATACGTTTACCAAACAATCTGTCACTCCTAATTGATAAATCCCATGAAATCTTATACGTCTAGTCTCTTACGTGAATGAGCTAAATAATATTATTTGATATTTTACGGTAATGTGTTAATAATTTCACACATAAGTTGCTCCTTATAGTCCAAAAAATACGTTATATGCCCTGCGGCAATTCAAGGAAATACGGTATGTCCATGATGTACCTCATATTTTCTCACTTAATGTAATTTATTTTTTTAAATTTCTCAAAAAAAATATATGTATTGCTTGAAATTGCATGCCTTTTCAACTTGAATAGTATCCAATATTGCAACAAATATTACAGTATATTTCCAAACATCCATGCATTTTCTACCGCTTGTCCCTTTTGGGGTCAAGGGCGGTCGCTGGAACCTATATCAGCTGCATTCAGGCGGAAGGCAGCGTACACCCTGGACAAGTCGCCACCTCATCACAGGGCCAACACAGATAGACAGACAACATTCACACTCACATTCACACACTAGGGACCATTTGGTGTTGCCAATCCACATTTTTGTTTAAATAAAAATATTCAACTTTACAGCAAACTACCCATCAAATTAATAAAAATGACAATACATTTTACAGTCTTCTTTACAGCCTTCTTTACCATGAATTGATGAACATGGACCCCGACTTAAGCAAGTTGAAAAATGTATTCAGGTGTTAACATTTAGTGGTCGATTGTACGGAATATGTACTGTACTTTGCAATCTACTAATACAAGTCTCAATCAATCAATCAAAAGCAATATTACTGAAAATAATATATTGCTACTTATATTGCTACTTTGGTACATTTTTAGTCTACTTTATACCTGCATTATCCTTTCCATCCTCCATCCTTACCCTTTCCATCCGTTGTAACTGAGCTACTGTGCGGAACAATTTCCCTTGCGGATCAATAAAGTTTGTCCAAGTCTGAGTCTAAATGGAAAAAAACTACTGCTAGTTTTTGCGTGAACATTCTGTTGACTGAGATTTTTTTGTTAAAATAAAGCCAATACTGCAATTTTTTTGTGGTCCCTTTTATTTCGAAAAGTACCAAAAAGTATCGAAATACATTTTGGTACCGGTACCAAAATATTTGGTTTTGGAACAACACTACAACAGGGGCAACATCATAAAAAGGATACAAAAGGGATTGAAAATGATAGTTAAAAGGTGCATTAACTAAAAGCTTTACTAAACAGAGAAGTTTTCAAATGTTTCTTAAAAGTGTCAACACAGTCCAGATCACGGTGCAAGTTGTTCCAGAGCACGAGTGTCAAACTCAAGGCCCGGGGGCCAGATCTGGCCCACAAACACCTGGAAATGATATGTGTCAATAAAGTACTTCATATTTTCCCACTAAATGTAATTGTTTTTTTTCCATTTTGACAGAAAAAATACATGTACCGTTTGAAATTGCACCAAATATTACAGTATATTATCATACATTCCAAACATGTTTTTGTCTAAATGAAAATACTTAACTTTACAGCAAACTACCTGTCAATTAATAAAAATGACAATAAATGTTACGTTGTTCTTTACAGCCTATTACTGTGAAATGAGAAAAAACTACTACTGTTTTTTGCGGTAAAATTCTGTTGACTGAGCTGCCAGTTTTGGACTGTAAAACCAACGGTTGTTGTTTTTAACGGTGTATTCCTGGAAATGGAAAGACGCTACATTTGTATTTAACGGTAGAAAAACTGGCAGCTAAGTTGCCAGAATGAAAAAGGAACTTGTTCAGTTTTTCCATGAACATGATAATGTTGAAAAAAAACAATGTCAATTTAACACAAAAATTCTGGCAACTCTGGCCATCTTTTTCCGTAAAAAAAAAACCAAGAACAGTCATACTGTTTTTCCATTTACCGTAAAACAGTATTTTACAGTAAAATGTTGTAAATGTAAAGTTTTTTCTGTAAAATTGACAGTCTACTTAAAACAAGTATATTATATTGGCAAATTCATACATTATTCACTGTTACAAGTGGCCCTCTGAAGGCAGCCATACATGTAACTGCCATGTGGCCCCCAATGACATCCCTGCTGTAGACGCTTAGTGCATTCTTTAGTCCAATGATGTCAAACTCAAGGTCCGGGGGCCAGATGTGGCCCGCTACTTCATTTTATTTGGCGGCACGAAAGCCAGGAAATAATATGTATCAATAAAGTACTGTAACTTTTCTTACTAAATGTATTCATCCTTTCTATTTTGGGAGAGAAAAAAATATGTACTCCATGTAATCGCATATTATATTAACTTAAATATTGTCTAATTATGCAAAAATGTATTATCAAACATTCAAACCATTTTTAAATATAAATAAATACTAATAATAATGATTTCAAAGCAAGTTATCCTACAAATTTTGCAGTGTAAAAGTAGCATTAGATTTCATGGTAAAATTGGTACAGCATTTTTCTCTGAAATGAAAAAAAAAAACGGTACTTTTTTTTTACTGTAATAAACTGTGGTGCCATTTTGGCATTACACCGAAAAATCTACAGTAGTTGATTTGCGGTGAGAAACAAAAAACTAAATGGCAGCTCAGGTGCAAACATTTTACTGCAAAATTGTAGTGTTTTTTTATTTACGGTAAAAAAATTAAATGTAAATTTTACAGTAAAATTCTGGCAACTGAGCTGCCTTATTTTTGTCTTTTTTTTTTACCATGAAAACATCAGTACTGTTTTTCCATTTCCAATAATATACACTACATTTTTTTTTTACATTTTAGTTTTAAAGAATGTAATAATAGTATTCACTGTTACAAGCGGCCCTTTGATGGCAGCCATAACTGCCATATGACCCTCCATGAAAACGAGATTGACACGCCTGGTCTAGACGCTGAGTGCAGCGTTGCATTAAACAGGGCATTGAACGCAACGTGATATAAAGACATGGAAAAGTGTTTTGCCTTTAATGAGAAACTCTCCACTTTATGCTGATAAGTTGGAGTGTTTTAGGCTGATTAAATACAGTAGGAGCTCTTAAAGATGGTTGTTTTATTTCATGAAGTGCATTCATTTAGTCAAACCTTGCCATAATAAAAACAAACCTTTATTAACTCTGCCGGCGATGTTTTCAGTTGCATTTTAACATTCTTAATTGTCAAGCAAGTGTAAAAAGAATTCAAAAATAAAATGAAACCATTTTATTCCTGCAGTTGGAGAAAATCACGACCATTGAATGCAATGGAATGTCTTAAGTCAACCTGCTTGACTTTTCCCAAAACAATTAGAAATAATCAAGTCAGTCAAGGGAATTATTATTATTATTGTTATTATTCCATCCATCCATTTTCTACCACTTATTTCCTTTGGGGCGCGGGGGGGGCGCTGGTGCCTATCTCAGCCACAATCGGGCGGAAGGCGAGGTACACCCTGGACCAGTCGCCACCTCATCGCAGTATTGTCATTATTATTATTATTATGATGCCTTAGAGTCTGTTTCCATGACATCGTTACGAATGTGGCATGCAACGTTTTTAAGTAATTTCACAAATGACATGCAAGTATAAGAAGAATACTAAATAAAACAAAATTAAAACTACTTCGGAAGACGGAAGGTATTTGCAGTGCAATTCTGACCCCCAGTGGCGTTTCTTTGGTACTGCTTGAATGAATAAGTGTGGTGGTCGGTCTATTGCATGCGTTTATGTTATGATTAGTGTTGTCAAACAATACATTTTATTTAATCAGGTTGATCACACTTTTGAATTTTGATTAATCTTGATTAATCACAGGTTATTACTTGCCTGCATAATTGAAATGTACTTTAAAAAACAGCCTAATATTTGGACACAAATGCAATTTTATTGTCAGAATGTTGTACAGGAACATTATTTTTTACTTGTTACTTGAATGCACATATTATATTTTCTCCAAACTTGATAATAGTTTTATCTCAAGTCCGGTCATGGTGTATTTTGGAGTGAAATGAACCAGCGAGCTCACCAGTCGGAGTCTCCTCACTCATCTTTGCATGGATGTATGCACTCGTGCTGCCTTTCAGGTAAACATCTGGGTAAAATGCGTGATTAATCTGTATTTTTACATGACTAATACGATCATTTTTTGTGATTAAACACATGAGTTAACTCGCTATTTTTGTCAACCCGAGTTATAATGTGTTAAAGGTGCTTGTCATTGAAATCTAGTTCATGGTATTATTATATTAATGATACATTTTATATGTCGGCGGCTTTCTGGGTATCGTAAAACATTAATGATTACATTTTATTTAGTTTTTACATTTTTTTAAATTATAATCAGTCGAGCAAAATAACCAATAATGCCAATCCCAGCCCATCAACATTCCAAATAGCAACCAACAGAGCGATTGAGAAGACATAAACATGGCACACAAAAAAAGAATGATTTCAACAACAGTGTCAATATTAATAAGAATTCCAAGAATGATTCAATTTAAGTATTTGAGCAGCTTTCCAACAGTGTGTTGCATTCCATTTTTTGTTTCTATGGTTATCATCGCACTTTTTCCTATTTTCCTTCTGTGGAGGCAAAACTCACTTTCGGAGTTCATCCTGCAAAACTGGCTGAAACTAGGCGTGTCAAAGTGGTTTTCATTGAGGGCCGCTTTGCAGTTTTGGCTGCCCTCAGATGGCCACTTGTAACAGTGAATAACATACAGTATGAATATAAATGTGTATATATAAAACATGTGTATAATTGTCTTTTTTTACATACGCTGTACGAAACCAAATCTTTACTGTATAAAACTGGCAGCTCAGTCGCCACAGTTTTATTGTTCTATTTGCAGGTTTGTTTGTTTTTTGCAGCATATAAAGTGAAAAATACATGGAATTAAATTTAATGGAATGGAAAAACGGTACCACTGGTTTTTTTTAACTTAAAATTCATGCAAGTTTTTTATACCGTAAAATCTACGGTCGATGTTTTTTATAGTGTATTATTACTCAACATTGAAAGTGGATTTTACTGTAAAAAAAAATGTTTGTTGAAGTCAAGCAGATATTTAAGTA
This sequence comes from Nerophis ophidion, assembly GCF_033978795.1. Classification (NCBI taxonomy): domain Eukaryota; kingdom Metazoa; phylum Chordata; class Actinopteri; order Syngnathiformes; family Syngnathidae; genus Nerophis; species Nerophis ophidion. The sequence goes on along the minus strand of NC_084624.1, from coordinate 23,804,605 downwards.
TTTATCATTTTTAAAACAATAACATTGTTTGGAAATGTATGATGATATATTTTGTTTTACTATTAGAGATGATTAAAGTGTAGATATATGTAATTGTACGCAGTACATTTATTTTTATAATACATTGATTAGGAAAGGTAAGGTACTTTATTTACACATATAATTTCCACGCTTTCGAGGGCCACACCAATTAATTAGGCGGGCCAGATCTGGCCCCCGGGCCTTGAGTTTGACACGTGTGGACTAAATGTTGCAAAGTGTTCCACTAAAGAAGGATGCACACGGATGGGAGACTTTGGGGCGGAGTACATTCCACATCTGTTTCATCCAGTCTGAGGTCGCGGGCGGATGTTCAGTTCAGTTCAGTTTCAGTTATTTGGAACATGAATACATGACAACGTAATGCATCACATATTTCCAGTTGTTTCATTACAACAGTTCGAAAAGGAGTAGGAGCTTATTTAATCTTACCCCTTTTCATACCGCAGCAATTTTATCCCATCTCTTTGTTCTCTGTAACATAATAGTGAATAAATAAGTAATATACTGTACCATAGTAAGCAAACAAATATTAAATACATAAATAATCTTTATCTCAAAAAAGAAAAAAAAGGGTTCACGATGTTCACCATAATTCTTGTTCTGTGTACTTTGTGAACACTAGTAGTTTGAACAGTCTATTAAACTGAATCATATTGGTGCTTTGTTGATTTATTTGCTTGATCCATTCTATCATTTAATTCCACTTACTGATATGCTAAACGTTTTAAGTGTTGTACGAGCGTACAAATGTTTTAAATTAGATTTTCCTCTAAGGTTATATTACTCCTCTTTTGTTGAGGAGAATTTTTGTACATTCTTGGCTAGCAGGTTTTAGTTTGCTTTGTGCATAATTCAAATCGCTGAATTTCAGTATTTGTGATTCAATAAATAAAGGGTTTGTATCTTCTCTATATCCAACATGATGTATTATTCTAATTCACTGGTCCCCAAACTACGTCCCGTGGGAAAGATACGGCCCGCCAGTGTCCAAAATCCAGGCCACAGGTAGTCCCGACTAAAAAAAAGTTTGTTTATTAATTAACTTTTTTTAAATTATTTTCTTTATTATTATTTTTTCAAAATGTCCTTTCTAGCCCATCCAGAATCCATTTATTACCATTTGTTACCCTCGGGGTCTCCTAAGCGCTCTAGCAAATCGTATTTGAAGTAATTACGTACTTATATCACACATGTGCATGAATTACCTTTAGGTGTTGTTATCTAATAATAGCAATTTGGATAGCCTAGGTTAGCTTTCATTGAGTGTATATTCTATCACAGGGGTCCCCAAACTATGGCCTGCGGGCCAGAACTTGCCCGCCAACGTCCATAATCCAGCCAGCGGGTACTTCCAAGTAAAATAAATAAATAAATATATATATATATATATATATATATATATATATATATTATTTTTTTTTTAATTATTATTATTTTTTTATTTTATTACATTTTCATAAATCTCATTTTTCTAGTCCATCCATCAATCCATTTTCTATCGCTTGTTACTCTCGGGGTCTTCTAACCGCTCTGGCAAATCATATTTTCTAAAAAAATACATTTTCCCATCGATAAAGTGACGTCATCACGCTTTCAGTCAATTAGTACACAAGGGAAAAAAA
>NC_084624.1:23350441-23457941 GCF_033978795.1 Nerophis ophidion | reverse complement strand
TGAAAATGTCAATTAATGCACTAAGTACTTGGTTAGGAATCCTTTCGGATGGATTACTGCATCAATGCAGCGTGGCATGGAGGCAATCGGCCTGTGGCATTGCTGGGTTGTTATGGATGCCCAGGATGCTTCACTAGCGGCCTTTAGCTCATTTGCATTATTGGGTCTGGTGTCTTTCAGCTTCTTCTTCACAATACCCCACAAATTTTCTATAGGGATCAGGTCAGGGGAGTTGGCAGGCCAATCGCGGACAGTAATGCCATGGTCAATACACCAGTTACTGGTGGTTTTGGCACTTTGGGCAGGTGCCAGATCATGCTGGAAAATGATCCAGCCACGACTCATCTTCAATGATCTGACTGAGGGAAGGAGGTTTTTAGCCAAAATCTCACAATACATGGCTGCAGTCATCCTCTCCTTAATACAGTACAGTCGCCCTGTTCCATGAGCAGAAAAACACCCCCAAAGCATGATGCTACCACCCCCAAGCTGCACAGTAGGATTGATGTTCTTGGGATGGTACGCATCATTCTTCTTCCTCCAAACACCATAGTGGAATTATGACCAAAAAGTTAAAATTTTGGTCCCATCTGTCCACAAAACTTTCTCCCAAGACTCCTCTGGATCATCCAAATGGTCATTGGCAAACTTAAGATGGCCCTTAACATGTGCTGGTTTAAGCAGGGGAACCTTCCATGCCATGCATGATTTCAAAGCATGACGTTTTAGTGTATTACCAACAGTGACCATGGAAACAGTGGTCCCAGCTCTTTTCAGGTCATTGACCAAGTCCTGCCGTGTAGTCCTGGACTGATTCATCACCTTTCTTAGCATCATTGAGACCCCACGAGGTGACATCTTGCATGTAGCTCCACTCCAATTGAGATTGACCGTCATGTTTAGCTTCTTCCATTTTCTAATGATTGCTCCAACAGTGGACCTTTTTTCACCAAGCTGCTTGGCAATTTCTCCGTAACCCTTTCCATCCTTATGGAGTTGTACAATTTTTTTCTCTGGTGTCTTTGGACAGCTCTTTGCTCTTAGCCAAGCTGAATGTTTGGGTCTTACTGATTGTATGGGGTGGACAGGTGTCTTTATGCAGTTAACAACATCACAGGTGCATCTGATTTTGGATAATACAGTGGAGTGGAGGAGGACTTTTAAAGGTGGACTAACAGGTCTTTGAGGGTCAGAATTCTAGCTGATAGACAGGTGTTCAAATACTTATCCTTCCTCACCCACGCCTGGCTTAATGCAAAACCTGTCTTAATCAATAGGCTTTATTGCTGCAGTTAGAAATCAGTAACACACACAGACATGTCTGTATGTAGCTTCAGCGAGCTGTGGCGGTCAAGCGGGCCATCCAGAACTTGTTGGACCACTCACCTCGCCTCCAGGCTCTCACACCCTTAAAGACAAGAGAGGTGGTGCAGTGGTGTCGGCACAGGGGCTACACGCCGCCTGACCCTGAACCACAACGCAAGAATGATGACGAGTCCATCGAGGACATCCTCACGCAGATTGACAGCGAGCCAGGTGTGTGTTTTGCTTTGTATTTGTAGTATACTGTCTCAGCATTCAGGGATGTTTGCTTACAGGTAGGAGGAAGTGTTGCTTCTTCTAATGTGACAGATGTATGATTGGAATCTTGTCACAGAGTGCCCCTCCACCCTGAGTAGCTGTGAAGAGCTGGTTCTGCGGTTAGAGCAGATGCAAGCTCTGCTGAAGACCGAACCGGAGGAGGCTGACAACGAAATAGTCGACATCGTCACCGTGATGCCTCCGTGCCAGAAACTAAAGGTCAAGGAGGAGGAACAAGAGGCTGACACTGAGCCCAAGTTTTTCCTGGGACCCTGTGTGTCGGCTCAGTTTGTCAGCGAGGCGACCCAGCAGGTTGTATGATTTCTTCTCTGCAATAAGGCCTTTATTGGCTAACAATGCTTTTAATGACCTAAACTAACAAATAGGAAGACTTGAATGAATTCATTATTGTCATTTAGATCGGGATTTCCTTTGTACCAGTGGAGATGGAGAAGAATGTTTTTGCGCCAGTTATTGAGGCTATGATTCTTAAGGTCAGTCACATCTTACTTGACCTCTTTCTTCCCTTGACTAAACTTGGGCAGAGGAGATGAATTATGCAGCATTCCCTCAGCTCACTGAACTTCACAGTTCACCTTGTGCTGTGCAGAGTGTCTTGGTTTTTTTCTTGACTTAGGGTGTGTGTGTGTGTGCGCGCGTGTGCTTGTGTGTGTGTGTGTGTGTGTGTGTGTGTTTGTCTGTGCGCGTGCGCATTTTGTATACTACAGGCAACAGAGCAGTTGGCCAGTGACATTCTGAGAGAAGCTCTTGCTGGAGCCTTTGCCAAATCCCCCCAGAACAGGTCAGTCCAAGTTTTGCTTTAACATGCAACCCATTACATGCGTGTTATTCTACCTTTCTGTTGAACAAATCAGTTAAATTGATTAAATAAACACATTTACTATGCTAATAATGAAGTGAAAGTAATTCATTAATAATTTCCTAAATCAAAAAGTAGTGTGTTTACTGGCAAACTGTTGCATGAATATTCCTGATACAGTTGTCCTTCACCACATCTAACTTCAAATGTTGCGGTCTCACTACATTGTATTCAGTTTATTATTTTTTAAAGCATTTTTGGCCTAAATTTAATGGTAAATTAAGTTTTATTTATATGTAATATACAGTACGGGCCAAAAGTTTGGAGACACCTTTTCATTCAATGTGTTTTCTTTATTTTAAAAAAAAAAGGTGAAATAACTAAAACATGTTTTATATTCAAAATAGACACACTTTGCTCTGATTACTGCTTTGTACACTTTTGGCATTCTCTCCATTAGCTTCAAGCACACCTGTGTAGTGAAAACGATTTTAGGTGACTACCTCTTGAAGCTCAGTAAGAGAATGCCAAGGGTTGGCTACTTTGAAGAAACTAGAATATAAACCATGTTTCCAGTTATTTCACCTTTTTTTTTAGTACATAACCCCACATATGTTCATTAATAGTTTTGATGCCTTCAGAGACAATCTGCAATGTAAAATGTCATGAAAATAAACCCATTGAATGAGAAGGTGTCCAAACTTTTGGCCTGTACTGTATATTAGTTAGCAGTGTAAAGATTCAATTTACCAACCATTCGATTCGATATTTGTAGTTTCCGGTAGGATTCAGGTACAATGTCTTTTTTTTAAACTTTTTTTTTTTTTAGAACGATTCAATCCGAAATTGATTCAGTAACTTTTTAGCAAAAAAATCAACCAATGGTCCTGTGAAATAAATACTGAATACTGGACACTGCAGGGGAAGTTTCCTATATTTCTGTTATTTCTTGTAAGGGAATTGTTTGTAAATGAATTATAGATACAAACAAGCAATAAAAAACTATTATTGTTCAAATTTGAAAAAAGTGCAACCAACACTTTAGGTGGAATTAACAAGAGGAAACATTTTCTGCTTCATTCAACATTCAAGCAATTTTCCATAAAAGTATGGCAACCAACATTTTAACTGTGGATTTACCGGCTAAATTAAGTATTTGCTCTCCGCCCTGGCGTCGCTAAGAACTTACTCCGCTGTCATTTCCGTTTTGTCTGTCGCATCTTTTGTGTCTTAAAGTTGTGTTACGGCTTTTGATGTTCGGATTTGTTGTGGCTTTTTTCAGCTACGGGCTGTAGCTGAATGTTTTTGTTTTGTAACTTTTAATTAATGCTATTGTTTTGTGGTGTTTGCCTTTGGTTTTACTTTTTTCGGCCGACATGGCTATCTGCCATTTTTACTTTAACGTTAAACATCCATTTAAACGTGCTATTCTTCATATAAAGTCTTCCGTTCTTAAAGTTTAATGTTTTGTTTTTTCTAGTATCGATAAAATCAATCGATTTGCTTTGATTGGTATGATCATGGATCATACCAATCTACCGGAAGGCAACCCTGCCGAACACAGATAGATTACTTGAAATTTAGGAATATTAATCGATCTATCGATCAATCGTTACACCCCCATTTAGAGTGCAGTATTTGTCTTATTTTCTATTATGTTGTGATTGAATACAAGATGATTGTAAAAGTGACTATATAAGTGTTTTTTCATGTTTCAAAAGCAATATTTATTTAAAAAAACACGTTTAGAAGGTTGTAAACTGTCTTTTTATGCTTTGTGATTTAAAAGAATCCAAACACTCCTACTTTGTACAAATTAGTTTACCACAGTCAGCCCCGGAACCAATTATCGGCGATAAATGAGGGACATTCCTTTAATCAATTAATGGCACCTTCTGATTGCTGCTGCTTTAATAAAACACCAAGGGTTGTCTTGATAGCAATATTTTGGTACCGGTGTCAAAATGTACAGTGGGGCAAAAAAGTATTTAGTCAGCCACCGATTGTGCAAGTTCTTCCACTTAAAATGATGACAGAGGTCTGTAATTTTCATCATTGGTACACTTCAACTGTGAGAGACAGAATGTGAAAAAAAATCCAGGAATTCACATTGTAGGAATTTTTAAGAATGTATTTGTAAATTATGGTGGAAAATAAGTATTTGGTCAACCATTCAAAGCTCTCACTGATGGAAGGAGGTTTTGGCTCAAAATCTCACGATACATGGCCCCATTCATTCTTTCCTTAACACGGATCAATCGTCCTGTCCCCTTAGCAGAAAAACAGCCCCAAAGTATAATGTTTCCACCCCCATGCTTCACAGTAGGTGTGGTGTTCTTGGGATGCAACTCAGTATTCTTCTTCCTCCAAACACGACGAGTTGAGCTTATACCAAAATGGATACATGGATGATACACCAGAGGATTGGGAGAATGTCATGTGGTCAGATGAAACCAAAATAGAACTTTTTGGTATAAACTCAACTCGTCGTGTTTGGAGGAAGAAGAATACTGAGTTGCATCCCAAGAACACCACACCTACTGTGAAGCATGGGGGTGAAGTGTGAATTATATTTATATAGCGCTTTTCTCTAGTGACTCAAAGCGCTTTACATAGTGAAACCCAATATTTAAGTTACATTTAAACCAGTGTGGGTGGCACTGGGAGCAGGTGGGTAAAGTGTCTTGCCCAAGGACACAACAGCAGTGACTAGGCTGGCAGAAGCGGGAATCGAACCTGCAACCCTCAAGTTGCTGGCACGGCCACTCTACCAACCGAGCTATACCGCCCCACATCATGCTTTGGGGCTGTTTTTCTGCTAAGGGGACAGAACGATTGATCCGTGTTAAGGAAAGAATGAATGGGGCTATGTATCGTGAGATTTTGAGCCAAAACCTCCTTCCATCAGTGAGAGCTTTGAATGGTTGACCAAATACTTATTTTCCACCATAATTTACAAATAAATTATTTAAAATTCCTACAATATGAATTCCTGGATTTTTTTTTCAGATTTTGTCTCTCACAGTTGAAGTGTGCCTACGATGAAAATTACAGACCTCTGTCATCATTTCAAGTGGGAGAACTTGCACAATCAGTGGCTGACTAAATACTTTTTTGCCCCACTGTATTTTGATAATTTTCTCAACAAAGGGGAACGCAAAAAATGGCATTATTGGCTTTATTTTATCAAGAAGTCTTACAGTACATTAAACATATGTTTGTTTTTGCAACAATTTAGTCATTACATAAAATAGTGAACATACTAGACGATTTGTCTTTTAGTAGTAAGTAAACAAACAAAGGCTACTAATAAGTCTGCTGACATATGCAGTAACATCCATCCATCCATCTTCTACCGCTTTTTCCCATTTTGGTTCGCGGGGGGCGCTGGTGCCTATCTCGGCTACAATCGGGCAGAAGGCGTGGTACACCCTGGACAAGGCGCCACCTCATCGCAGGGCAACATTATGAGGGACGAGATGTAAAAATGGATTATGAATTTACTTGTTCATTTACTGTTAATATCTGGTTATTTTCTGTTTTAACATGTTCTATCTACACATCTGTTAAAATGTAATAATCACCTATTATTCTCTCGTTTGATACTTTACATTATTGGATGATACCACAAATTGAGGTATCGATCCGTACCAAGTAGTAACAGGATCATACATTGGTCATAATTGAAGTTCTCGTGTTTACAGGGACGTATTTCCTTAGTTTATGAATATACAAAGATTTTTATTTTTAAAAGAAAAAAAAATTTTGTGATTATAAATAATATCAATGTAATCATAGTAGTATCGACTGGATACGCTCTAGTACTTGGGATCCTTACAGTGGATGTCAGGTGTAGATCCACCCATGGCATTTGTTTACATTGTGACGCCGGTGAGCTATTCCTTGTCCTGCAGGTGATGATACTTATTAGAAACTCACTTTGTTGCCATTGAGGCGAGGATTAGTGATTTAGAAGTAGCTAAAACACTGCTCACTGTGGATGGACGTTAGCTGCTAGCTAGCTAGCTAGCCATGTTTTAAAGCACCTCTTCCTGTGGGCGTTTCACTGTTATAACTTCACTTATATCTTTACTTTTTAAGCCAAAATGCCTCCATTCTTGGGCAGCACGATGGTACAGGGATTAGTGCATGTGCCTCACAATACGAAGGTCCCGAGTAGTTCTGAGTTCCATTCCGGGCTCAGGATCTTTGTGCGGAGTTTGCATGTTCTCTCCTTGATTGCATGGGTTCCCTACGGGTACTCCGGCTTCCTCCCACTTCCAAAGACATGCACCTGGGGTAGGTTGATTGGCAACACTAAATTGGCCCTAGTGTGTGAATGTGAGTGTGAATGTTGTCTGTATCTGTGTTGGCCCTGCGATGAGGTGGCGACTTGTCCAGGGTGTACACCGCCTTCCGCCCGAATGCAGCTGAGATAGGCTCCAGCACCCCTTTGCGACCCCAAAAGGGACAAGCGGTAGGAAAAGAATGGATGCATGCGTCCATTCTTTCTTTTCTGTCTACACACTGTCTGCTTGTAAGTACTCCTTAATTGTGCGCTGCCGAACATGCTCCTCTGCTTGTAAAACCAGCAATGTCACGATGTGACAGCGATGCGCAGTCATGCCCGTTAAAGAGAAAATATGGTATAGTACCGTTTTTGATTAATTAGTACCGCAATGCTATACTAGTACCGGTATACCGTACAACCCTAAACACAAGCAACGCATTAAAGAAGGTCGCCTCATGAAGAAGCCTCTGTACGCCGAGGTCCCGCCACTCGCAGACAATGTCGCCTTTCATTCTTCCTATTGGTGCTTCTGCAGGGCTCCGAGGGAGATCACAGCCATGGATATCCACCAAGCCATCTGTAGCATCCCCACCTGTGATTTCCTCACCAACTCGCACATGGGTTGCCTCGCCAAGGACAACTGATGATGACAATGAGAAGAAAACTCCACATTCCTACCAGAAGGTCCTGTCATTACCTTGTTCACTGAAGGGCTCACCTTGCTGCTCCTAGTACTGTTTGAACTGTAGTACTCCTGCATACCTCATCAGAACCAAGTGTTTCCTGTCACACAGCCTGCTTGTTCATCACCCACAACTTACATTCTTATTATTCATCGTTACGCTCCCTCGACCACTACAGGGAGGCTGTTACCATGGTAACAAAGGCTCTGCCATCATCAGCAACCTTTGATGTAGTACTGTATGGCGTTTTACCCGCCGCGGGTAATTATCATCATGCAATCGGTGCAGGTTCTACTCATGTGCCGTGGTCCACACCGTTATATTATTGTAATGGCATACGATTAGTTATTCATGTAATTATGAAGAAATATTTTTATGATCGTTTGCATTCTTGTCTCAAGTCTCAGTATTTATAACAGTCAAGTACACATTGTATATGAGCAATGTTAAATAGATGCCATTTTATATTTTTTATCCAAGCTCATACCCTGACAAGGAGTGTTTGTGTATGCGAGTGAGAGTGTGTGTTTGGTGGACCGATAGTCAATTTGATGTAACAAAACACTTTTAAATGTTTATCATGAGATAAGTGTGGGTCTAAAGTGAATGTAGGAGCTCAATTAGTGTATTAACAATACTCCTAATGATGTACTTTCATGTTTCAGTGAAAACAAAAAAAAAATAGCCATCAATATTCTTGTAATAAACAACACCGGTAAGTGTGAGTCAAATCCTGTTAAATTCTGTCACATTTAAATGCACCTTATTTTGATACCAACAATTTGGCAAGCTGTTGTATTGTTAAATGACAGAATGATGTGAACTACAAACCCCAAAACCAGTGAAGTTGGCACGTTGTGTAAATGGTAAATAAAAACAGAATACAATGATTTGCGAATCCTTTTTAACTTATATTCAATTGAATAAACTGCAAAGACAAGATACTTAATGTTCAAACTGGAAAACTCTGTTATTTTTTGCAAATATTAGCTCATTTGCAATTTGATGCCTGCAAAATGTTTCGAAAAAGCTGGCACAAATGGCAAAAAAGACTGAGAAAGTTGAGGAATGCTCATCAAACCCCGTTTTGGAACACCCCAAAGGTGAACAGGCTAATTGGTAACAGGTTGGGGCCATGATTGGGTATAAAAGCCGCTTCCATTAAATGCTCAGTCATTCACAAACAAGGATGTGACGATGTATACCACTTTGTGAACAAATGTGTGAGCAAATTGTCCAACACTTTTAAAAACAACATTTGTCAACCAGCTATTTTAAGGAATTTTGGGATTTCACCATCTATGGTCCGTAATATCATCAAAAGGTTCAGAGAATCTGAAAAATCATTACAGGGCCGAAAACCAACATTGAATGCCCCTGACCTTCGATCCCTCAGGTGGTACTGCATCAAAAAGCAACATCAGCATGCAAAGGATATCACCACATGGGCTCAGGAAAGGCCATGTAACACAGAGGTAAAAATGCTCCTGTGCCAACTTTTTTGCGATGTGTTGCTGCCATTACATTCTAAGTTAACGATTATTTGCAAAAAAAAAAAAAAGGTTTCTCAGTTCGAACATTAAATATCTTGTCTTTGCAGTCCATTCAATTGAATATAAGTTGAAAGGGATTTGCAAATCCTTGTATTCTGTTTTTATTTACAATTTACACAACGTGCCAACTTCACTGGTTTGGGGTTTTGTACTTTAGTTAGTTCCATGCAAAGTGAGGCTATGATTGTGCTAACTTTAGCATATAGCTCAGAGAAGTCTGCTAACGCAATGCGATTTAGATTTAATTAATGCAAAATTGCTGCAAGTCAGGCTTCTGTGAATCCAAGGGTCCAACACATTAAAGGCAAAACAAGCCTTAGAAGCTTAAAACTAGGTCATATAAAACCATCTGCATCACGAGCAGCCGGGAGTGAAATTCAATTTTAAGTGCTGTGTTGTATTTTTTCACATTTTAGTGCTAAAAACAAAAAAAGCACTGTCAGGAAAAGCGCTTAGAAGACCTAATAATTTTATTTCATAATTGCATTAACCCTTTTGACATTTTCCTCTCACTACAGTATAATGATTTACAAACTAATACTTTCTAAATAAATGAATGTAAGCATATTAAACTGCTGAGACTAAGAAAAAGTTTCATTTCAAGCAACATGACTTTAGAGGAAATAAATGACACATTGTCTTGTGTAGCAGCATAACACGCTAGTTCCATGACATGCATATTCATTTCTAGAGTAACTGAAGCAAAGCGGGGAGGCAGGCCAAAGGGGTGTGGGGGCGCCTCCTGTGGGGTCGATGTCATGTCATCCTCTCAGCTCTGCAGGGACCAGCTTGCATAGATTCTGGTGTGAAGACCATCTCGCCTGGTGCCACTCGCTTGCTAAAAGGCTCGCGGTCCACTTTGAAAGACAGCAGAAGGGTTTGGTGGCAGCTTGGTCCTAACCAGATGTTCCTAAGGTAAAAAGAAGAGAAATAACCCATTTTCTATTGTTTTCTAGCAATTGAAAATCTGTCAGCCAAAGTCGGCCTATTTATTTCAACTTTACTCCTGTGCAGTCTTTTTATGTGAGCATCAGAGCACAAGTCTTCCCCTTCTGGCGGGATTGTCGGCTCGCTGTCCCAGAAGCACTTGGGTGGGTGTTGAGGGAAGGCAAAGCAATACTGCATGCTTGTGTAGCCACCCCCTCCCACACAAACACCATCTATTGTGCTCTCAATGCAGCAGCCTAGTCTGCTTCTCCACTCAGTTAGATGAATACCAAAGAAGATTCCAAACAGTTCTTTTCTGGACTACTATACTTAAATGTACAGTAGGTGGGTACTCCTCCATCAATCAGGAGATGAGCTGGACTTCTTATTTCCAACTGGATCTTAATTCTTCATTCTACCATTTAGTACATCACGTCGATGGTGGAGGGTGTGTCAATCCGTCGCCAGCCAGGCATTAAAACAATAGACCTAAAAATTATCGATCATCAATCTTTTCCAAGACGTAAGTTTTGTTGCTTGTTTGACATTCACGGCACCCGACGGTCTTTTGAGATGACGCTGGCTGCTGCCAGATCATTATTAAGAAAAAATGACCGACAGGAAAGGGGAGAAAAACTTTTTTTGTTCGATATAACTTCCGTCTAAACTCTAAAGACCGACCACACATTTCCTATCTTCACAATAAAAGTGCTGGTCCATCCTGCCTACACTACCAAAATAGGAGTCACAGAAAACTAGTACACGCAAGCGAGTAAGCTACGGAGTTTTCCACCATTGTAATTCTTGTAATGTGTATAAAAGTATGGAAGCTGGACAAATAAGATGGTAAACAACCACTTAACCAACCACTTTCATGTGGTATTGGACAGAAACGAGGACTTTTTTTCTCCTCCACAATATAAATTTGAAAATGTGGAAGTTATTAGCACTACTGTGAATCCTGTCTGATTCCAATCAATGCAAGTCATCAGAATCAGGAAATAGACCAACTTATATTCTTGTCTTCATGAAAGAATTGAATGTTAAACATGCTTGTAATACCATTAAATACCTTTAACTTGTTAGCAAAAAAAATATTTTCATAAATGAATTAATAGAAATTATATATATATATATATATATATTCCATCCCTTTTCTACCGCTTATTCCCTCTGGGGGTGCGGGGGGCGCTGGTGCCTATCTCAGCTACAATCGGGGGGAAGGCGGGGTACATTTTAATTTTAATTTCCCCTCGGGGATTAATAAAGTATGTCTGATTCTGATATATATGTATATATAGTTATACATAAATATTTATATAATTATGTATATAATTATATATATATATATATATATATATATATATATATATCTATATATAAAATCAAGCAATCAGTCAATCAATGTTTATTATATAGCCCTAAATCACAAGTGTCTCAAAGGGCTTGTGTGTGTGTGTGTGTGTGTGTGTGTGTGTGTGTGTGTGTGTGTGTGTGTGTGTGTGTGTGTGTGTGTGTGTGTGTGTGTGTGTGTGTGTGTGTGTGTGTGTGTGTGTGTGTGTGTGTGTGCGTGCGTGCGTGGGTGCACACTTGGCATTCTCTCAAGCCCACTTATGAAGTAAAAATCATTTCAGGTGACTACCTCTTGAAGCTCATTGAGAGAATGCCAAGAGTGTACGAAACAGTAATAAGAGCAAAGGGTGGCTATTTTGACGAAACTAGAATATAAAACATGTTTTCAGTTCTTTCACCTTTTTTTGTTAAGTACATAACTCCACATATATTCATAGTTTTTATGTGACAATCTACATTCCTTTCTGGTCCCAGTACTTTGTACGAAGCAAGATCCATAAAGTGACAGCTGGATGTGGACAAAGTGTGGTTGAATGAACATTTGAGAATGTAAACCAGCAGGTCCCCATTCAGGTCCAACATTAGTGACCTCCAAACTAAGATTTTGAAGGGCATAAAAACATTTGAATTATTTGTTCTTTTACTCAAGTTTGTCAATTAACTTCAATCCAAAACAAAAATATAAACATGTTTCTTTTAATTCTGACCTTTTTTAAGGCTTTTCAATCAGATGATGTCAAAGGTTTAAATTAGTAAAATAACTTGTAATGCAAATTTATACTAATTGAAAACGGATAATTTGATGAAAAGACCTTCAAAGGGTTCAAATTAAACTAGGAAAAACATACATATGGTATTTTTGATTTGGGTTGAAGTTGACAGAGAGATTTAAACAAAGTACCAAAAAAAGCTGAACATTTTATTTTTTTATCCCTTTAAAAAATTAAGGACTTTTATGTCCCGTCTGTGGAATGACTGCCAGCGTGTCGTACACCTGTGAAAGAATTGGTCGTTGAATTTTTTAGTTAACACCAACAAGAAAATTAGTTGGTACCAACAAGAAAATGTGGCCAAAATACAGCAAAAATATCAGGCTTTGTACCTGACAGTTTAAATACCAGAATAAAGTCTTAATCTCATGAAATATACTTTTTTTTTTCAGCAAAATGATTTTTCATTATCTTTGGAGAAATATCTCTGTTTTTCACAAAACTAACAAATATTTTCTGGTGAAACCAATCGCAAGAAATGTAAAATTATTTTATTTCAAAGGAAAAAAATTAATGAGAGTAAAGCATAATTTTTTTTTAAAGATTCGTAGTCATACATGAATAGTATTTTTATTGTATTTATTTTTCAAAGAAAAGCATTGTAATGTACAAAATAAATGTGTTTTAAATATATTCATTTTTTAATAATCACTATATCTACTGTTAAGAATACAAATAAAATAAATAATATTATTACAGTATATATTATAGACTACATTATAATTGCTAAATTAGCTTGAGACTGTGACCAATTCAAGGTGTACCCCACCTCTTATGCGAAGTCAGCTTGGATAAACTCCAGCTCCCCTGTCATCCTAATGAGGACAAGCGAAATAGAAAATTAATAACAGCATTTGTAATGTTTTTTAACGCCGAAATGGTACGAAAAGCACGGTTTTGGCAGAGAGAAAACAATTTGAGAATGTTCGGTTGTAGTTTTATGGTAATGAAGTTATAATATTAAATACTGTAAACCAGGGGTGCCCACACTTTTTCTGCAGGCCAGCTACTTTTCAATTGACCAAGTGGAGGGGATCTTCCTTATTCATATATATAATTTATATTGATTTATTCATGAAAGTGAGGTTTTTGTTAACAATTTAAATGTTTAATAACAATGCAAGCATGTTTAATTCCTTTCTTTCATGAAAACAAAAAATTAAGTTAGTGTATTATCTGATTCTGATGACTTGCATTGATTGGAATCAAACAGTAGTGATGATAGCGTCCAAATTTTTAAATGGAGGAGAAATACCACAATACCACATGAAAGTGGTTGCTTTTTGCTATCTTATTTGTCCGGCTTCCATACTCCTTTTTATACACTTTACAAGAAATACAAACCCTGTTTCCATATGACTTGGGAAATTGTGTTTGATGTAAATATAAACGGAATACAATGATTTGCAAGTCATTTTCAACCCATATTCAATTGAATATGCTACAAAGACAAAATATTTGATGTTCAAACTGATAAACTTGTTTTTGTTGTTGCAAATAATCATTAACTTTAGAATTTGATGCCAGCAACACGTGACAAAGAAGTTGGGAAAGGTGGCAATAAATACTGATAAAGTTGAGGAATGCTCATCAAACACTTATTTGGAACATCCCACAGGTGTGCAGGCTAATTGGGAACAGGTGGGTGCCATGATTGGGTATGAAAACAGCTTCGCAAAAAATGCTCAGTCTTTCACAAACAAGGATGGGGTGAGGTATACCCCTTCGTCCACAACTGCGTGAGCAAATAGTCAAACAGTTTAAGAACAACGTTTCTCAAAGTGCAATTGCAAGAAATTTAGGGATTTCAACATTTACGGTCCATCAAAGGGTTCAGAGAATCTGGAGAAATCACTCCACGTAAGCGGCATGACCGGAAACCAACATTGAATGACTGTGACCTTCGATCCCTCAGACGACACTGTATCAAAAACCGACGTTAATCTCTAAAGGATATCACCACGTGGGCTCAGGAACACTTCAAAAACCACTGTCAGAAACTACAGTTGGTCTCTACATCTGTAAGTGCAAGTTAAAGCTCTACTATGCAAAGCGAAAGCCATTTATCAACAACATTCAGAAACGCCGCCGGCTTCTCTGGGCCCGAGATCATCTAAGATGGACTGATGCAAAGTGGAAAAGGGTTCTGTGGTCTGACGAGTCCACATTTCAAATTATTTTTGGAAACTGTGGACATTTGTGTCCTCGGGACCAAAGGGGAAGCAAACCATCCAGACTGTTATAGGCGCAAAGTTCAAAAGCCATCATCTGTGATGGTATGGAGGTGTATTAGTGCCCAAGGCATGGGTAACTTACACATCTGTGAAGGCACCATTAATGCTGAAAGGTACATACAGGTTTTGGAGCAACATATGCTTCCATTCAAGCAACGTTATCTTGGACGCCCCTGCTTATTTCAGGAAGACAATGCCACACCACGTGTTACAACAGCATGGCTTCATAGTAAAAGAGTGCAGGTACTAGACTGGCCTGCCTGTAATCCAGACCTGTCTCCCATTGAAAATTTTGAAGCCTAAAATACGACAACAGAGACCCCGGACTGTTGAACAACTTAAGCTGTACATCAAGCAAGAATGGGAAAGAATTCCACCAGAAAAGCTCCAAAAATGTGTCTCAGTTCCCAAACGTTTATTGAGTGTTGTTAAAAGAAAAGGTGATGTAACACAGTGGTGAAAATGCCCTTTCCCAACTTCTTTGGCATATGTTGCAGCCATAAAATTCTTAGTTAATTATTATTTGCAAAAAGTAAAATTAAGTTTATGAGTTTGAACTTCAAATATCTTATCTTTGTAGTGCATTCAATTGAATATGGGTTGAAAAGGATTTGCAAATCATTGTATTCCGTTTATATTTACATCTAACACAATTTCCCAACTCATATGGAAACGGGGTTTGTACATTGAGTTTACGTTTTTTTGGCATTCATACATCACAATTTCCAGTTTCTCTATTCACCAGTTCAAATAAACAGAGCTTATTTAATCCTACTCCTTTTCCTTTACATAGCAGTTGCTAAAACTTTTGTTCACTTCCTGTTCTCAATGTATTCACAATATACACCATAAGTAATAACATTGAAAGTAAATAAATGATAATTAGTGAAGTAAGTCATATTTCATATGGTGAGATGAGTAAGTTGATCTAGAAAATGAATGAATGGATGGATGAAATAAATTCAGAATGTTTATCATTGTTCTTCTTCTTTGTACTTTGTAAACACTTTAAGTTTGAAGTTTCTTGAAGTGGATTATAGTAGTACTTTGATTTATTTATTTGCATAATCCATTCCATCATTTAATTCCACATACTGGTGTGTGTGTGCGTCCAAATGTTTTCAATTACATTTTTCTCTAAGACTATATTTCTTCTTTATAGACATTGGCGGTAAACTCTGTAGCTCGCTAGCTTGTGCGCGTTAGCTTTTTGAGACTCTTATTTTTTTAGCGCATGCAGGATGAAGCAGCGCTTTTATTGTCAAGACAGGAACTGAGCGGTCGGTCTTTACAGTTTTGACGGCAAGTGAGAGTCTGTTGGAATAAGGAGTGTTTATCGCCTTTCTGTCGGTCATTTTTTCTTAATAATGATCTGGCAGCAGCCAGCGTTATCTCACAAGACTCTCGGGTGCCGTGAATGTCAATCAAGTGACGAAAGTGACGTCTTGGTGAAGATTGATGATCGCTAATTTTTAGGTCTATTTTTTTCACGCCTGGCTGGCGATGGACTGACACACCCTCCACCATCGACCGCTAGCTCGCCATCCACGTAATCCGTACCCCTGGTGTAGAATTATTTGTTGATGAATAAAGTCTTATAAAAGGCACCCCTGCTGTCAATGCACACCGGAGACAGTAGATGCTCATTCACATTAATATTAGGACTTTATTCTTGTAGGCAAACTAATGTTCATGTTTTCTTACGGCTCTAATAAATGCAATGACAATAGGAAACAGTACATGGCCATGATCTATCAATACCTCATTACGTTCTAAACCCATTCGGCATTTCCCCCCCTTGCCAAATTGGCAGAGGAATCTTCTCTGTGTTCCCGGGAAGCGTGGGAAAGGGGAAGAGGTCCGAGGCAGAGGAACAATAGATGAATGGAACATTTTTAGTGCATTGTTCCCCTTGGCTCTTTCAAGCCTTTTGTGTAATTCAGTAGAATCGCACAAAAATTTGTATTTCGTACATCAGTGGTCCCCAACCATACGTAAAAAACACAAGATACACTTACAATTAGTAAACCAACCCAAAAAACCTCCCTTTTTCATGACAAAAAAAATAATAAAAGAATCCCCCCCTCCCGCGCCGGGCCACGGGACAAATTATCAAGCGTTGACCGGTCCGCAGCTACAAAAAGGTTGGGGACCACTGTTAAACATGACACGTCTGGATGGAAACAAAGCAGTGAAGCTAAATTAGATTAGATTAGATTAGATAGTACTTTACTTATTCCTTCAGGAAAATTAAAATTTTCAGCACAATCCCGTTCAAGATCAGACAAACATTACAGGGAGACAGAACAGGATCGCTGACGGGTCTGCCGGTTTCCAACACCCCTTACAAAAAAATTAGATAGAGGTAAACAAATAGGAGAAAAAAAATATAAGATTAAAATAAAATAAAATAAAATAAAATTTTAAAAAAATTGGTCTAAGCCTGGGCGCTGGAGAGGGGGTCCAGACTGAGGCCAAGGGAAAAAAACAAGAACTCATAGCCATAGTACACATCCCTCTTACATGTGTGTAATAGGGAAACATCAAAGAACACAAAGGACATTAAAGACATTAAAGCAGCGGATACAACCAGCCACTTCTACATACAGCTATTAATAAAAACTAAAAGAAACAGTGGTGGCCACTCTCTGCGTTCTTAATGACTTCCTTAGCATTTTGTCTTTGTCTCGCTCGTGTCCATCACGGACTATACAGTCTGCTCGCACAAATCTCTATGCCTTGTCTTGTCGCTGATTAGCACGTATTTTTGTTTCCACGTTTTGTCCACAGTGAAACCATTTTGGAATCTCGACGATTGAGCAAAATTTCAATCCATCCATTTCCTACAGCCTTTTGGGGTCGCGGCGGGTGCTGGCGCCTATCTCAGCTACAATCGGGCGGAAGGCGGGGTACACCCTGGACAAATCGCCACCTCATCGCAGTAAGCAAAACTTGATAAAGTATAATGCATTTGAACAAAGTCTACACAACAATCACTTTACACCAGGCCTGGCAATTATTTTGACTCAGCGGGCCAAATTTAGAGAGAAAAATGTGTCTGGGGGCCGGTATATGTGATTTTTAGGAACACTAATACAAAACCTCACAATAATGTCTGATTAAAAGCTAAACACTTTATGAAAGACCACCCTAAAAACAGAATGGATTTTTTTTTTTCTGAATGAGACACCCAGAATGTGCATGGAAATAAAGAATGTGGGATTTACAATATTAATTATGAAGGATAAAATACTGAATATTGACAACATATGAACGTCACACCATCCACATATTTTACAATCAAGCAAAATGCAACAAACATAACGAAATATGAATGCGAAGGGTAAAAAAACCCCACCTACAATGTGATATATCTGATATCACTAAGCTTTAGAACTTTATTTTAAAAATCTCCTTCTGTGTCTTTCCCTGACACCCACATTTCAGGCTCTAGAAACAGTGAGGAAACGCTTCCCACCCACACTGCTTGGTGCCTCGTCTGAGCTTCTGTGACTTAGATTACCATAGTAACTCATTAAATGACCATAGTAACTCATAAGATGACCATAGTAACTCATAAGATGACCATAGTAACTCATTAGATGACCATAATAACTTATTATACGACCATAGTAAATAAACAGATGACCATAGCAACTAATTAGATTGCCATAGTAACTCATTAGATGACCATAGCAACTAATTAGATTACCATAGTAACTCATTAGATGACCATAGTAACTCATTATATGACCATAGTAACTAAACAGATGACCATAGCAACTAATTAGATGACCATAGTAACTAATTAGGTGACCATAGCAACTAATTAAATGACCATAGTAACTCATTAGATGACCATAGTAACTAATTAGATTAGATTAGATAGTACTTTATTTATTCCGTCAGGAGAGTTCCTTCAGGAAAATTACAATTTTCAGCACAATCCCATTCAAGATCAGACAAACATTAAAGGGAGACAGAACAGGATCGCTGACGGGTCTGCCGGCTTCCAGCGCCCCTTACAAAAAAAGATGAGAAACAGGTAAACAAGGGGGGGAGAAAAAAATAGAAGATTAAAATAAAATTAAAAAATCGGTCTTGGCCTGGGCCCTGGAGAGGGGGTGCAGACTGAGGCCAAGGGAAAAAAACAACAACTCATAGCCATAGTACACATCCCTCTTACATGTGTGTAAAAGGGAGACATCAAACATCAAAGAACACATAGGACATTAAAGACATTAAGGCAGCAGATACAACCAGACACTTCTACATACAGCTATGAATAAAAAGTAAAAGAAACATATCCACTGTGGTGGCCTCTGCGGTGTTCCACGCCATCGTCCGCTGGGGTGGAGGGAGGATGGCCAGAGACAGGAGCAGACCCAACAAAGCAACCAAGACAGCCGACTCCACTCTCGGCCAGTGTCCAGTCCGCATGGATGAGCGATGATACGTCCAAGGAGACTGAGGTGTCCGACACCTGCTCACCCAGCCAAGACACCGCGAAGCCTCTCCGTCCCAGCGCTCAGTGCCAGCTCCGCAGCCCTGTCCCCTCATCCGCATCTCCTCCAGTCCCTCCAAAGCGACTCCGGTGTGGCAGAGACCCAGCAGCTGGTCTCCATGGCCAAAAGGCTCCCGGGAGGCAGATCCAGAAGTCCACAAAAAAAGCACCACAGAGGTCACGAAAGTGACACCCCTTGTCACACAGTCCCAAAGGGTCCCGGACCAAAAGGAAAAAAAATATAATAACACATGAAAACAAGAGGGAAACACAAAAGGATGATACAAGAGCACAGAGCTCCTGCCTACAGCAGCCACTACAGCAGCGCCATCTTGGAAAAAAAAAAAAAAAAAAAATGACCATAGTAACTCATTAGATGACCATAGTAACTCATTAGATGACCATAGTAACTCATTAGATGATCATAGTAACTAATTAGATGATCATAGTAACTAATTAGATTACCATAGTAACTCATTAGATGACCATAGTAACTCATTAGATGATCATAGTAACTCATTAGATGACCATAGTAAGTAGTATATCATACAAAAGCACAGATTCCAACCATTGAAATACTTTGTATAGTTTAAGACTTACGGTCATTAGAAAACATCACTGCACATCATAATGGCAGCTACACTTTCCATCTTAAATATCTAAAAAAATTATTTGGGAATGTCCGGCAGGCTCCTCTCTGAGCTGCTACCTTACCGTGGTAGAGGAGTTTGCGTGTCCCAATGATCCTAGGAGCTATGTTGTCTGGGGGCCTTCATGCCCCCTGGTAGGGTCTCCCAAGACAAACAGGTCCTAGGTGAGTGATCAGACAAAGAGCAGCTCAAAGACTTCTATGGAATTAGAACAAAATGAACTCAGATTTCCCTCGCCCGGACGCGAGTCACCGGGGCCCCGCTCTGGAGCCAGGCCCGGAGTTGGGGCACGATGGCGAGCGCCTGGTGGCCGGGCCTGTCCCCATGGGGCCCGGCCGGGCACAGCCCGAAGAGGCAACGTGGGTCATCCCTCCAATGGGCTCACAACTCATAGGAGGGGCCATAGAGGTCGGGTGCATTGTGAGCTGGGCGGCAGCCGAAGGCAGGGCACTTGGCGGTCCGATCCTCGGCTACAGAAGCTAGCTCTTGGGACGTGGAACGTCACCTCACTGGGGGGTAAGGAGCCTGAGCTAGTCCGCGAGGTAGAGAAGTTACGGCTGGATATAGTCGGACTCACCTCGACGCACAGCAAGGGCCCTGGAACCAGTTCTCTCGAGAGGGACTGGACCCTCTTCCACTCTGGCGTTGCTGGCAGTGAGAAGCGACGGGCTGGGGTGGCAATTCTCGTTGCCCCCCGGCTCAAAGCCTGCACGTTTGAGTTCAACCCAGTGGACGAGAGGGTAACTTCCCTTCGCCTTCGGGTGGGGGGACGGGTCCTGACTTTTGTTTGTGCTTACGCACCAAACAGCTATTCAGAATACCCACCCTTTTTGGGTACACTCGAGGGAGTACTGGAAAGTGCTCCCCCGGGTGATTCCCTTGTCCTACTGGGGGACTTCAACGCTCATGTTGGCAACGACAGTGAAACCTGGAGAGGCGTGATTGGGAAGAATGGTCGCCCGGATCTAAACCCGAGTGGTGTTTTGTTAATGGACTTTTGTGCTCGTCACGGATTGTCCATAACAAACACCATGTTCAAACATAAGGGTGTCCATATGTGCACTTGGCACCAGGACACCCTAGGCCGCAGTACTATGATCGACTTTGTAGTTGTCATCGGATTTGCGGCCTCATGTTCTGGACACTCGGGTGAAGAGAGAGGCGGAGCTTTCTACCGATCACCACCTGGTGGTGAGTTGGCTGCGATGGTGGGGGAGGATGCAGGACAGACCTGGCAGGCCCAAACGCATTGTGAGGGTCTGCTGGGAACGTCTGGCAGAGTCTCCTGTCAGAGAGAGTTTCAATTCACACCTCCGGGAGAACTTTGAACATGTCACGAGGAAGGTGCAGGACATTGAGTCCGAGTGGACCATGTTCCGAACCTCTATTGTCGAGGCGGCTGATTGGAGCTGTGGCTGCAAGGTTGTTGGTGCCTGTCGTGGCGGTAATCCTAGAACCCGTTGGTGGACACCAGCAGTGAGGGATGCCGTCAAGCTGAAGAAGGAGTCATATCGGGTTCTTTTGGCTCATAGGACTCCGGAGGCAGTGGACGGGTACCGACGGGCCAAGCGGTGTGCAGCTTTTGCGGTCGCGGAGGCAAAAACTCGGACATGGGAAGAGTTCGGGGAAGCCATCGAAAACGACTTCCGGACGGCTTCGAAGCGATTCTGGACCACCATACGCCGCCTCAGGAAGGGGAAGCAGTGCACTATCAACACCGTGTATGGTGCGGATGGTGTTCTGCTGACTTCGACTGCGGATGTTGTGGATCGGTGGAGGGAATACTTCGAAGACCTCCTCAATCCCACCAACACGTCTTCCTTTGAGGAAGCGGTGCCTGGGGAATCTGTGGTGGACTCTCCTATTTCTGGGGCTGAGGTCGCTGAGGTAGTTAAAAAGCTCCTCGGCGGCAAGGCCCCGGGGGTGGATGAGATCCGCCCGGAGTTCCTTAAGGCTCTGGATGCTGTGGGGCTGTCTTGGTTGACAAGACTCTGCAGCATCGCGTGGACATCGGGGGCGGTACCTCTGGATTGGCAGATCGGGGTGGTGGTCCCTCTCTTTAAGAAGGGGCACCGGAGGGTGTGTTCCAACTATCGTGGGATCACACTCCTCAGCCTTCCCGGTAAGGTTTATTCAGGTGTACTGGAGAGGAGGCTACGCCGGATAGTCGAACCTCGGATTCAGGAGGAACAGTTTGGTTTTCGTCCTGGTCGTGGAACCGTGGACCAGCTCTATACTCTCGGCAGGGTTCTTGAGGGTGCATGGGAGTTTGCCCAACCAGTCTACATGTGCTTTGTGGACTTGGAGAAGGCATTCGACCGTGTCCCTCGGGAAGTCCTGTGGGGAGTGCTCAGAGAGTATGGTGTACCGGACTGTCTTATTGTGGCAGTCCGCTCCCTGTATGATCAGTGTCAGAGCTTGGTCCGCATTGCTGGCAGTAAATCGGACACGTTTCCAGTGAGGGTTGGACTCCGCCAAGGCTGTCCTTTGTCACCGATTCTGTTCATAACTTTTATGGACAGAATTTCTAGGCGCAGCCAAGGCGTTGAGGGGATCCGGTTTGGTGGCCACGGGATTAGATCTCTGCTTTTTGCAGATGATGTAGTCCTGATGGCTTCATCTGGCCGGGATCTTCAGCTCTCACTGGATCGGTTCGCAGTCAAGTGTGAAGCGACCGGAATGAGAATCAGCACCTCCAAGTCCGAGTCCATGGTTCTCGCCCAGAAAAGGGTGGAGTGCCATCTCCGGGTTGGGGAGGAGACCCTGCCCCAAGTGGAGGAGTTCAAGTACCTAGGAGTCTTGTTCACGAGTGGGGGAAGAGTGGATCGTGAGATCGACAGGCGGATCGGTGCGGCGTCTACAGTAATGCGGACGTTGTATCGATCCGTTGTGGTGAAAAAGGAGCTGAGCCGGAAGGCAAAGCTCTCAATTTACCGGTCGATCTACGTTCCCATCCTCACCTATGGTCATGAGCTCTGGGTCATGACCGAAAGGATAAGATCACGGGTACAAGCGGCCGAAATTAGTTTCCTCCGCCGGGTGGCGGGGCTCTCCCTTAGAGACAGGGTGAGAAGCTCTGCCATCCGGGAGGAGCTCAACGTAAAGCCGCTGCTCCTTCACATCGAGAGGAGCCAGATGAGGTGGTTCGGGCATCTGGTCAGGATGCCACCCGAACGCCTCCCTAGGGAGGTGTTTAGGGCACGTCCAGCTGGTAGGAGGCCACGGGGAAGACCCAGGACACGTTGGGAAGACTATGTCTCCCGGCTGGCCTGGGAACGCCTCGGGATCCCCCGGGAAGAGCTAGACGAAGTGGCTGGAAAGAGGGAAGTCTGGGCTTCCCTGCTTAGGCTGCTGCCCCCGCGACCCGACCTCGGATAAGCGGAAGATGATGGATGGATGGATGGATGGATGGATGGATGGGAATGTCCGGCAGGCAATATTGAAAAACTTAACGGGCCGCATCTGGCCCTTATTTTGCCCAGGTTTTGACTTACACTATTCAATTAGTTAGATGTCATTTGTATAAAATGTTGATGTATTTTTGAAAAACTATTTCATTTTTGTAATTGGGGAAGCACAGTGATACAGGGGTTAGTGCAAATGCCTCACAATACAAAGGTCCTTAGTAGTCCTGGGTTCAATCCCGGGCTCGGGATCTTTCTGTGTGGAGTTTGCATGTTCTCCCCGTGAGTGCGTGGGTTCCCTCCGGGTACTCCGGCTTCCTCTCACTTCCAAAGACATGCACCTGGGGATAGGTTGATTGGCAACACTAAAATGGCCCTAGTATGTGAATGTGAGTGTGAATGTTGTCTGTCTATCTGTGTTGGCCCTGCGATGAGGTGGCGACTTGTCCAGGGTGTACCCCGCCTTCCGCCCGAATGCAGCTGGGATAGGCTCCAGCACCCCCCGCGACCCCGAAAGGGACAAGCGGTAGAGAATGGATGGATGGGTTTTTGTAATTGCACATTATTAGTACTTTTGATTTTATTGTACTTATTGTCCCTATATTATAAGCCTGTGACACGTCTCCAGCCGTCATCGTGTGGGTTGCAGTGACCATCGATGCAAGACGCATTGTAGCAGGTTTGACTCTTGTTTATTGTTTCAATAAACATGTTTTGGTTCCAGTCGGTCACGCCAATTTCTAGCACGACCTCCTTTCCTGCTTGACTCGGCGCACCTTTCGGTGGCCGGTGGCTGCGTCTTCCGCGGGGGCTCATCTTCCTCTGGGTCGTTCTGCCACGATTGCTCCTCCTTCTCCCCTTTTATGCTGCAGCAAAAGATGCAGGGATTGAGAGCAGGTGTGTCGTTTACGCACCTGACTCTGATGGCTGCAGTGTTGCTCCAGGCGTGCCCCGCCTCTCCGCTCCGCTGCATGCCCCGCCTCCTGGCTGCCATCTTGGGCAGGACCGCTGTTTGTCCTAGCCTGCTGTCGGCTCATCGGCTCCGTCTTTCCACAAAGTCGAACACAATTTTTTTCAAAGTTCTCATCTATCATACAAGTGTCAAGTTAACCACTGTATAAATGTAAAAAAAAAAACTAAAATAACGTGAAATAGACTTTTAATGCAGCTTCTCTTTATCTTTTTCATGCTAATCCGTAGACATGAAGCGTTTACAGTACATGCTAGCATCTGCCTGGTCAAATTAATTTGTGTTTGAGTGTTGTTTTTTTTATATTTCATTGAGCAGGCAGATGTTTTCCCCGGTTACAGTTAGTGCCATTTCATGTTCTTTGGTTATCATTGCCCTTTTCTAGTGGTACCTTTCTTTGGTGGCATGACAACAACCACACAAATAGCCTAACATTTAACTCTTGACATTCATGCCTTTTTCTTTTATTTAAATTGTTTTCAGTCATACATTTTGTGGTACAGTACATCCAGAAAGTATTCACAATGCTTCACGTTTTCCACATTTTGTCATGTTACAGCCTTTTTCCAAAATGGAAGTCATGTATTTTTTTCCTCAGAAATTTACACAAAATAGCCCATGTGAAAAGTTATTTTTATTTATTGCAAATTTCTTGAATGAAATAAATACAAAAAAATAAAACAAACAAATGTATATAAGTACTCACAGCCTTTGCTCAATACTTGGTTGATGCACCTTTGGCAGCAATTACAACCTCAAGTCTTCATGAATACGATGCTACCAACTTGGCACACCTATCTTTGGGCACTTTCACCCATTCCTTTATGTAGCACCTCTCAAGCTGCATTTGGTTGGATGGGAAGCGTTGGTTTTCATCCAGAATGTCTCTGTACATTGCTGCAATCATCTTTCCCTCTATCCAGACTAGTTTCCTAGTTCTTGCAGCTAAAAATCATCCCCACAGCATGATGCTGCCACCACCATGCTTCACTGTAGAGATGGTATTGTCCTGGTGTTGAGTGGTACCTGGTTTACTCCAAACATGACACCTGCCAAGGAGTGCAGTCTTTGTCTCATCAGACCAGGTCTTTTTGTTTTTCATGGTCTGAGAGTCTATCAGGTGCATTTTGGCAAACCTTTCGGATAAAAAATGGCTTCCGTCTGGACACTCTACCATGCAGGCTTGATAGGTGGATTGCAGCACAGACTGTTGTCCTTCTGGAAGGTTCTCCTCTCTGAGTGACCATGGGGTTCTTGGTCACCTCCCTGACCAGACTAAGATGAATGCAGCAATGTACAGAAACATCCTGGATGAAAACCAACGCTTCCCATCTAACCTGATAGCGCTTGAGAGGTGCTGCCAAGCTTGTGGCATCGTATTGGTTGGTTTTGTCGTAGTGGTTAGAGCAGGGGTCGGGAACCTTTTTGGCTGAGAGAGCCAAGAATCCGAATATTTTAAAACGTATTTCCGTAAGAGCCATATGATTTTTTTTTCAACACTGAACACACCTAAACGTGTGCATTTTTAAGTAAGACCAACATTACTAGAGTATAATAGGTCTCTTATTCTTTGTAATAACATTGATTTTCTGAAGCTAACTGTGGAGGGGGCGTGGCCTGCGGGCCTGCAACGAAGCGGGGTGTGCCAGGACCGGCCTCGAAATCAGTGACAGGTGCGTAGACAACCCACCTGGGCCTTGTTATCTAATCACATGTTGCTCTGTTATAAGCAGCAGCCAGGAGAAGAGACAGAGTTGGAGCTGGAGCCAGAGTGCGAGCGAGAACGAAAGAGAAAAAGACAATTGCTGGAAAGCAACTGAGAGACTTATTGAAAAATCAAAAAATATTGTAACCCTGAAACAGGCTTTCATGTCGGTGCTTGGTGGTTTGAAGAACCCCCAGGAGGGCAATCCCTAAAAAAAACAATAATAAATAAAGTGCGGTAGAAAAAGGATGGATGGATTCAAATGCATGAGCATGTTTAATATGTTGAACGTTATTTTTAACACTTTGATTACAAGTGGAATTAGTCATTACTTATTGTGTTAAGCAGTGTTAGCTCAGATTTACCCGAGAGCCAGATGCAGTCATCAAAAGAGCCACATCTGGCTCTAGAGCCATAAGTTCCCTACCCCTGGGTTAGAGTGTCCGGCCTGAGATTGGTAGATTGTGAGTTCAAACCCCGGCCGAGTCATACCAAAGACTCTAAAAATGTAAAAATGGGACCCATTACCTCCCTGCTTGGCACTCAGCATCAAGGGTTGGAATTGGGGGTTAAATCACCAAAAATAATTCCTGGGCGCGGCCACTGCTGCTGCTCACTGCTCCCCTCACTTCCCAGGGTGTGATTAAGGGTGATGGGTCAAATGCAGAGAATACAATTCGCCACACGTAGTGTGTGTGTGACAATCATTGGTACTTAAACTTTATTCAAAAAAACTTGAGGCTGTAATTGCTGGCAAAGGTGCATCAACAAAGTATTGAGCAAAAGCCTGTGACTACTTATGTACGTGTTCTTTTTTTTTTTTTTTTTTTGCTAAGAAAATTTTAATAAAAAACTTTTTACATTGCATTGTCATATTTGTAGGATTTCAAAGACAAAAATAAATGTAATCCAATTTTGAATAAGTTTGTGAAACATAACAAATGTGGAAATGTCCGGGTGCACTGTACACTATGTATGAAACTTACATTCATTTAATATATAGATATTTTTTGTTTTACTTTATTTGGTTTGTATTTTTTATATATTTTATAATATTGCGTGGAAATCGGGAACGGTGCCTCTGGATTGGCTGACCTGGGTGGTGGTTCCTCTGCAAGGTGCACGCGAGTTTGCCCAACCAGTCTACATGTGCTATGTGGACTTGGAGAAGGCATTTGACCTTGTCCCTCGGGAAGTCCCGTGGAGAGTGTTAAGAGAGTACGGGGTATCGGACTTCGTGATAGTGGCGGTCCGTTCCTTGTATGGTCAGTGTCGGAGCTTGGTCCGCATTAACTCGGACCTGTTTCCGGTGAGGGTTGGACTGCGCCAAAGCTGCCCTTTGTCAAAGATTCTGTCCGTGACTTTTATGGACAGAATTTGTAAGCGCAGTCAGGGCGTTGACGAGATCCGGTTTGGTGGCTGCGGGATTAGGTCTCTGCTTTTTGCAGATGATGTGGTCCTTATGGCTTCATCTGGCTAAGATCTTCAGCTCTCACTGGATCGGTTTGCAGCAGAGTGTGAAGCGACTGGAATGAGAATCAGCACCTCCAAGTCCGAGTCCATGGTTGTCGCCAGGAAAAGGGTGGAGTGCCATCTCCGGGTTGGGGAGGAGATCTTGCCCCAAGTGGAGGAATTCAAGTACCCCAGGGTCTTGTTCCCGAGTGAGGGAAGAGTTGATGGTGGGATCGACAGGTGGATGGGTGCGGCGTCTGCAGTGATGCGGACGCTGTATCGATCCGTTGTGGTGAAGGAGGTGCTGAGCTGGAAGGCACAGCTCTCAATTTACCGGTCGATCTACGTTCCCATCCTCACCACGAATACACTCAGCCAAAATTAGTTTTTTCCATCAGGTGACGGGGCTCTCCTTTTAGAGATAGGGTGAGAAGCTCTGTCATTCTGGTGGAGTTTGCTGCTCCTCCACATGGATAGGAGCCAGGTGAGGTGGTTCGAGCATCTGGTCGGAATGCCCCGAGGGCCTCCCCGGGGAAGTCTTTCGGGCACGTCCGGCCGATAGGAGGACACAGGGTAGACCCAGGACACGTTGGGAGAACTATGTCTCCCAGCTGGCTTGGGAACGCCTCGGGATTCTCCCTGGTAGGAGCTGGATAGAGTGGCTGGGGAGAGGGAAGTCTGGGCTATTCTGCTTTGGCTGCTGCACCCGCGACCCGACCTCGGAAGCAGAAGAAAATGGATGGATGGATTAATTTAATATTTTATGCCATAATAAATACAAACCCCGTTTCCATATGAGTTGGGAAATTGTGTTAGATGTAAATATAAACAGAATACAATGATTTGCAAATCATTTTCAACCCATATTCAATTGAATGCACTACAAAGACAACATATTTGATGTTCAAACTGATAAACATTTTTTTTTTTTTGAAAATAATCATTAACTTTAGAATTTGATGCCAGCAACACGTGACAAAGAAGTTGGGAAAGGTGGCAATAAATACTGATAAAGTTGAAGAATGCACATCAAACACTTATTCGGAACATTCCTCAGGTGTGCAGGCTAATTGGGAACAGGTGGGTGCCATGATTGGGTATAAAAACTGCTTCCATGAAATGCTAATTCATTCACAAACAAGGATGGGGTGAGAATCACCACTTAGTAAGCAAATTGTCGAACAGTTTTAGAACAACAATTCTTAACAAATTATTGCAAGGAATTTAGGGATTTTACCATCTACGGTCTGTAAAATCATCAAAAGGTTCAGAGAATCTGCAGAAATCACTGCACGTAAGCGATGATATTACGGACATTTAATCCCTCAGGCAGTACTGCATCAAAAACCGACATCAGTGTGTAAATGATATCACCACTGGGCTCAGGTGCACTTCAAAAAACCACTGTCAGTAAATACAGTTGGTCGCTACATCAGTAAGTGCGAGCTAAAACTATACTATGCAAAGCGAAAGCCATTTATCAACAACACAAAGGAACACCGCCGGCTTCGCTGGGCTCGAGCTCATCTAAGATGGACTGATGCAAAGTGGAAAAGTGTTCTGTGGTCTGACGAGTCCACATTTCAAATTATATTTGGAAACTAAGGACGTGGTGTCCTCCGGAACGAAGTGGAAAATAACCATCCGGATTGTTATAGGCGCAAAGTTCAAAAGCCAGCATCTGTGATGGTATGGGGGTGCATTAGTGGCCAAGGCTTGGGTAACTTACACATCTGTGAAGGCACCATTAATGCTGAATGGTCCATACAGGTTTTGGAGCAACATATTTTGTCATCCGAGAAGCTTTATCCTGGACGCCCGTGCTTATTTCAGCAAAACAATGCCAAGCCATGTGTTACAATAGCATGGCTTCGTAGTAAAAGAGTACGGGTACTTTCCTGGTCCGCCTGCAGTTCAGACATGTCTTCCATCAAAAATGTGTGGCGCATTATGAAGCGTAAAATACGACAACAAGACCCCGGACTGTTGAACAACTTAAGTTGTACATCAAGCAAGAATGGCAAAGAATTCCAATACAAAAGCTTCAACAAATAGTTTCCTCAGCTCCTAAATGTGTTGGGAACTGAGTGTTGTTAAAAGAAAATGTGATGTAACACAGTGGTCAACATGCCTTTTCCCAACTACTTTGGCACGTGTTGCAGCCATGAAATTCTAAGTTAATTATTATTATCAAAAAAAAATAAAGTTTATGAGTTTGAACATCAAATATCTTGTCTTTGTAGTGCATTCAATTGAATATGGTTTGAAAGGGATTTGCAAATCATTGTATTCCGTTTATATTTACATCTAACACAATTTCCCAACTCATATGGAAACAGGGTTTGTATTTAGCCCACATGAAATATTCCTTGTTTTTCCTCAGTTCAGCATGTACCACACATTTCGGTTTGTACTTCACATCTTCTAAATGCGTTTTCATGCAGTAAACACGAAACATTTGCGGCTTTGGTCCCTAAGATAGCGTTCTAGCACACATTTGCTTCGACGCTCCAAACGGGCCAACACGGCACTTTGATAAATGAATTCAATATTTTTGTCATCAGAAGCGCACATTTGAGGATTTAACCGCTAAATCTCCTAATGAATAGGTCGGGCTGCTGTGCTGGCCGCAGATAAGGAAGTGCCATCTGGTGATTTTGTCACCCTGAAAACTGCAAAGATGAGCAATAAGGGTGACATCTTCCCTCTCTGATTGATCTCTAACCTCTTTGTGATGACGATGATGAAGAAGAGTACCAGCGGTAGTAAACAGCAGCGCAAAGCCTCCCTCCCCTGGCGTGAACTGGGCCACTCGTATTAATAGACCGTGTGGCCCGCCAT
Organism: Nerophis ophidion; assembly: GCF_033978795.1. NCBI lineage: Eukaryota > Metazoa > Chordata > Actinopteri > Syngnathiformes > Syngnathidae > Nerophis > Nerophis ophidion. Next base: position 23,428,203 of record NC_084624.1, on the reverse strand, counting down.
TGACTTCTCTCCACTCCGTCACACTGCCAACCTTGGATTGAGCATCACTGAGAAGATGCAAATGACTACCAGCAGACGACCTTGTCCACATTTGACTCACATTACTGGTGACACTTTTCTTTCCATTTTCACTTTCAGGTGTAAATTTTGAGCACCCAGACCACCACCATAGCAGTGAGCCGTGGACTTTATCCTGCTATAATCTGCAACAATGTCAGCGCTCTAATGAGTTCCTGCAGCTCTGTGCACAAATCCTGTCACCTTGTTGACGTATTTTGGCGTTACTTTCAATCTGTGCGCACATCTGTCTCTTCAGCACGCTCTTCCTTTTGGCAAACAAACTCTGAATCAGTTCAAAATGGAACTATTGTACCAGTCTTCAGCATTAGTTTTTTTTAGTGTACTTTGAATATCTGGCTTAACGTGTTATGGGGTATTTAAACATTTGGACCCGGGAACTTGTCGCTTCAATAGGGACAGAAAGGCATGACCTGTCTCCTGCATTCTACTCACTGGTGCTCAAACCCCATCAGTATATTGTAGTACATTTTTTTTGTACTCCAACAAATGACAACGATGCACAATATTATACACTATTAGCGTAAATTAGTGTCTCTAATTTAACTTTGGATACATTACCTGTCTCCTGCATTATATTCACTGGTGCTAGAACCCCCTCAGTATATTGTAGTACAGTTTTTTGTACTCTGACAAATGACAACGATACACAATATTATACACTATTAGCGTAAATTAGTGTCTTTAATTTAATGTTGGATACATTGCCTGTCTCCTGCATTCTATTCACTGGTGCTAGAACCCCATCAGTATATTGTAGTGCAGTTCCTTATAATCCGAAAAATTACAACAATACAGATTATTATACACTATTAGATTAAATTAGTGTCTCTAATTTAACTTTGGATACATTACCCGTCTCCTGCATTCTATTCATTGGTGCTAAAACCCCATCAGTATATTGTAGTACAGTTTGTTTGTACTCTGACAAAATACAACTATACACAATATTATACACTATTCGATTAAATTAGAGACACTCATTTTATTTTTAGAGGCATCACCTGTCTCCTGATTTCTATTTACTGGTGCTAGAACCCCTTCAGTATTATGTAGTGCAGTTCTTTATACTGCGACAAATGACAACAATACACATTACTATACACTATTAAATTAAATAAGTGTCTAATTTGATTTTGGATACATTACCTGTCTCCAGTATTCTATGCACTACTAGAAACCTGCAAAATAATGCAGTGATGTTTTATACCACTACAAATGAATGACGGCAATTATCAACATACTATTTATTTAAATTAGTGACACTCATTTTATCAGCACCTCCAAGTCCGAGTCCATGGTTCTCTCCCGGAAAAGGGTGGAATGCCATCTCCGGGTTGGGGAGGAGACCCTGCCCCAAGTGGAGGAGTTCAAGTACCTAGGAGTCTTGTTCACGAGTGAGGGAAGAGTGGATCGTGAGATCGACAGGCGGATCGGTGTGGCGTCTTCAGTAATGCGGACGTTGTACCAATTCGTTGTGGTGAAGGAGGAGCTGAGCCGGAAGGCAAAGCTCTCAGTTTACCGGTCGATCTACGTTTCCATCCTCACCTATGGTCATGAGCTTTGGGTCATGACCGAAAGGACAAGATCACGAGCACAAGCGGCCGCTAATGAGTTTCCTCCGCCGGGTGGCGGGGCTCTCCCTCAGAGATAGGGTCAGAAGCTCTGTCATCCGAGAGGAACTCAAAGTAAAGCCGCTGCTCCTCCACATCGAGAGGAGCCAGATGAGGTGGTTCGGGCATCTGATCAGGATGCCACCCGAACGCCTCCCTAGGGAGGTGTTTAGGGCACGTCCAACCGTTAGGAGGCCACAGGGAAGACCCAGGACACGTTCGGAAGACTATGTCTCCCGGCTGGCCTGGGAACGCCTCGGGATCCCCCGGGAAGAGCTAGACGAAGTGGCTGGGGAGAGGGAAGTCTTGGCTGCCCTGCTTAGGCTGTTGCCCTCGCGACCCGACTTCGGATAAGCGGAAAAAGATGGATGGATGAACACATTACATGGACACATGGATACATTACCTGTCTCCTGCATTCTATTCACTGGTGCTAGAACCCCATCAGTATAATGTAGTGCAGTTCTTTATACTGTGACAAATGACAACAATACACGCTATTATACGCTGGTAGATTAGTGTTTTTAACTTAATTTTGGATACATTTTCCGTCCCTTGCATTCTATTCACTACTAGAACCCCGAATTATAATCCATCCATCCATCCATTTTCTACAGATTATTCTACTACAAATAAAATGAATCATCAACATACTATTTATCTAAATTACTGACACTCATTTAATTTTAGAGGCATCACCTGTCTCCTGATTTCTATTCACTGGTGCTAGAAACCCCTCAGTATGATGTAATGCAGTTCTTTATTCTGCTACAAATGGTAATAATAAACAATATTAAACACATTTAAATCGATGTCTCTATAATTTAATTTAGGATACATTACCTGTCTCCAGCATTCAGTGATGGTAAATGGTAAATGGGTTGTACTTGTATAGCGCTTTTCTACCCCCTTTTTTAAAGGAGCCCAAAGCGCTTTGACAGTATTTCCACATTCGCCCATTCACACACACATTCACACACTGACGGTGGTGATGTTCTATGCCACTACTGACTAAAATTATACACATATCATTGAATTAAATTAGTGATACTGTTTTTAGTTCATTTTAGAGGCATCACCTGTCTCCTGCTTTCGTTTCACTGGTGCTAAAAACTAATCCGTATGATGAAGTGAAGTTCTATATACGGCTTATAATGACAATAATAAACATTATTACACACTGTTAAATTACATTAATGTATTTATTGTAATCAGTAGTGGAATAGAACATCAATGCAGTGTCTCTAATTTAATTTAGGATACATTATCTGTCTCCTGCATTCTATTCACTACTAGAACCCCCCAATATAATGCTGTGATGTTCCATACCACTACAAAAGTAAGCATAGTATTGAATAAGATTAGTGACAAATATTTTAGTTAATTTTAGAGACATATCTCCTGCTTTTTTATTACTTGGTGCTAGAACCCCTTCTCATGATGTAGTGCAGTTACTGCTACAAATGTCATTTATAAACATTAAAACTATTAAATCAAATAGATATATCTATAATTTAATTTAGGATACATTGCCTGTCTCCTGCATTCTATCCACCACTAGAACCCCCCAATAGGATGCTGTGATGCTCCATACCACTACAAAAGTAAGCATATTATTGAATTAGATTAGTGACACCTGTTTTAGAGGTGTGTGTCCTGCTTTCTATTACCTGGTGCTAGAAGCTCTCCTCGTGATGTAGTGCAGTTACCGCTACAAATGTCAATAATAAACTTTACAACTTTTCAATCATATGAATATATCTATAATTTAATTTCAGATACATTACCTGTTTCCTTTATTATAGTGTCGTTTTATACCACTTCAAAATTAATGACTGTAGTAATGAATAATGTATTAGTGAATGTAATAAGTGACATTAATTGTATTTACCGTTATATATGAGAGGCATCACCTGTTTCCTGCATTCTATTCACTGCTGCAGTAAAACGTCTAATTCACTCTACTGCTAAGAATAGTTATTGTAAAACGACAAAGAAAAAAAAAGGAAATATTTGTATACAGTGTATTAAAGTTAGACAATTGATAATAGCTGCATCTGATTTAAATATACATTTAATAAGAATAAATAATAATGTTATATATTTGTAATCGTTGAAGTAAGTACAGTAATATGTTTTGAACTCTTGCAATGCCAGGATTGCCTGATGTTGTTTTCATGTATTTCACGCTCACCTGATGCTTTGTTGATGTGCTGAGCTCCCCATTCTTATGCTGGATGTTATGCAGGATTAGAGGGCTGTGGTTGTGGGCGGGGCCAACTTGCGACTTGGCCATGTGAACCGACTTGTTGGCCTCCCCACTGTAGGCAGCCTGATAGCTGGTCTCAGTTGGGACATGAGGACAGTCCTGGTTGGTCCTCGAGTTGGAATATGGAGCTGGGGGTGGTTTTCTGCTGCTATTGATGGGTCTGGTCCATGGCCTGTACTCTTGTCTGTGTAGGAAGGAGGCTGTATTAGGAAGTTTGACATCTGTATATATTACGTATTGTTTCCTACTACATCCATATTTCTGAACACAGGAAAAAACAATATGTGATATACAAACCCCGTTTCCATCTGAGTTGGGAAATTGTGTTAGATGTAAATATAAACGGAATACAATGATTTGCAAATCCTTTTCAACCCATATTCAATTGAATGCACTACAAAGACAAGATATTTGATGTTCAAACTCGTAAACTTTATTTTTTTTGCAAATAATAATTAACTTAGAATTGAATGGCTGCAACACTTACCAAAGTAGTTGGGAAAGGGCATGTGCACCACTATGTTACATCACCTTTTCTTTTAACAACACTCAATAAACGTTTGGGAACTGAGGACACTAATTGTTGAAGCTTTGAAAGTGGAATTCTTTCCCATTCTTGTTTTATGTAGAGCTTCAGTCGTTCAACAGTCCGGGGTCTCCGCTGTCGTATTTTACGCTTCATAATGCGCCACACATTTTCGATGGGAGACAGGTCTGGACTGCAGGTGGACCAGGAAAGTACCCGCACTCTTTTTTTACGAAGCCAGGCTGTTGTAACACGTGCTAAATGTGGCTTGGCATTGTCTTGCAGGGGCGTCCATGAAAAAGACGGCGCTTAAATGGCAGCATATGTTATTCCAAAACCTGTATGTACCTTTCAGCATTAATGGTGCCTTCACAGATGTGTAAGTTACCCATTCCTTGGGCACTAATGCACCCCCATACCATCACAGATCCTGGCTTTTGAACGTTGCGTCGATAACAATCTGGATGTTCGCTTCCCCTTTGGCCAGGATGACACGATGTCGAATATTTCCCCAAAAAATTTGATATGTGGACTCGTCAGACCACAGAACACTTTTCCACTTTGCATCAGTCCATCGTAGATGATCTCGGGCCCAGAGAAGCCGGCGGCGTTTCTGGATGTTGTTGATGAATGGTTTTCTCTTTGCATAGTAGAGTTTTAACTTGCACTTACAGATGTAGCGACTAACTGTATTTAATGACAGTGGTTTTCTGAAGTGTTCCTGAGCCCATGTGGTGATATCCTTTAGAGATTGAAGTCAGTTTTTGATACAGTGCCGTTTGAGGGATCGAAGGTCACGGTCATTCAATGTTGGTTTCCGGCCATGCCGCTTACGTGGAGTGATTTCTCCAGATTCCCTGAACCTTTTGATGATATTATGGACCGTAGGTTTGAAATCCCTAAATTTCTTGCAATTGCACTTTGAGAAACGCTGTTTTTAAACTGTTTGACTATTTGCTCACGCAGTTGTGGACAAAAGGGTGTACCTCGCCCTATCCTTTCTTGTGAAAGACTGAGCATTTTTGGGGAATCCGTTTTTATAACCAATCATGGCACCCACCTGTTCCCAATTAGCCTGCACACCTGTGGGATGTTCCATATAAGTGTTTGATGTGCATTCGTCAACTTTATCAGTATTTATTGCCACCTTTCCCAACTTCTTTGTCCCGTGTTGCTGGCATCAAATTCTAAAGTTAATGATTATTTGCAACAAAACATTTTTTTATCAGTTTGAACATCAAATATGTTGTCTTTGTAGTGCATTCAACTGAATATGGGTTGAAAATGATTTGCAAATCATTGTATTCCGTTTATATTTACATCTAACACAATTTCCCAACTCATATGGAAACGGAAACGGGGTTTGTATGTTTGATCATTCTTCTCTTCCAGGAAGAACATTTAAAGAAGTTGTACCTTTTAAGGGGACCAGCATGGAATATTTCTGCGGACTAACCAAATCACCTACAAATACTCAAGTACAAAACCCAAAACCAGTGAAGTTGTCACATTGTGTAAATGGTAAATAAAAACAGAATACAATGATTTGTAAATCCTTTTCAACTTATATTCAATTGAATAGACTTAAAAAGACAAGATATTTAATGTTCCAACTGGTAAACTTTTATTTTTTGAAAATATTAGCTCATTTGAAATTTGATGCCTGCTACATGTTTCAAAAAAAGCTGGCATAAGTGGCAAAAAAGACTGAGAAACTTGAGGAATGCTCATCAAACACTTATTTGAATCATCCCACAGGTCCAGCCATCCATTTCCTACCGCTTGTCCCTTTCAGGGTCGCGGGGGTCGCTGGAGCCTATCTCAGCTTCTTTCGGGCGGAAGGCAGGGTACACCCTGGACAAGTCGCCACCTCATCGCAGGGCCAACACAGATAGACAGACAACATTCACACTCACATTCACACACTAGGGACCATTTAGTGTTGCCAATCAACCTATCCCCAGGTGCATGTCTTTGGAAGTGGGAGGAAGCCGGAGTACCCAGAGGGAACCCACGCAGTCACGGGGAGAACATGCAAACTCCACACAGAAAGATCCCGAGCCCGGGATCGAACTCAGGACCTACATATTGTGAATCACACGCACTAACCCCTGTGTAACCTGAATGGGGTAATTGGGAACAGGTGGGTGCCATGATTGGGTATAAAAAGCAGCTTCCATGAAATCCTTAGTCATTCACAAACAAGGATGGGGCGAGGGTCACCACTTTGTCATTAAATGCGTGAGCAAATTGTCCAACAGTTTAAGAACAACATTTCTCAACCAGCTATTGCAAGGAATTTAGGGATTTCACCATCTACGGTCCATAATATCATCAAAAGGTTCAGAGAATCTGGAGAAATCACTGCACGTAAGCAGAGTTGCCCGTGACCTTGGATCCCTCGCTGATGCGATACTGCATCAAAAAGCAACATCAGTGTGTAAAGGATATCACCACATGGACTCAGTAACACTTCAGAAAACCACTGTCAGTAACTACAGTTGGCCACTACATCTGTAAGTGCAAATTGAAACTTCACAATGCAAAGCCAACGCCATTTATGAACAACACCCATAAACCATGTTGGCTTTGCTGGGCCTGAACTTATCTAAGATGGACTGATGCAAAGTGGAAAAGTGTTCTGTGGTCTGATAAGTCCACATTTCAAATTGTTTTTGGAAACTCTAGGTGTCATGTCCTTCGGACCAAAGAAGAAAAGAACCATCCGGATTCTTATAGGTGCAAAGTGTTTTAGGTGTATTAGTGCCCAAGACATGGGTAACTTACACATCTGTGAAGGCACCATTAATGCTGAAAGGTACATACAGGTTTTGGAGCAACATATGTTGCCATCCAAGCAACGTTATCATGGACGCCCCTGCTTATTTCTGCAAGACAATGCCAAGCCACGTGTTACAACAGCGTGGCCTTATAGTAAAATAGTGTGGGTACTAGACTGGCCTGCCTGTAGTCCAGACCTGTCTCCCATTAAAAATGTGTGGAGCATTATGAAGCCTAAAATACCACAACGAAGACACCAAACTGTTGAACAACTTAAGCTGTACATCAAGCAAGAATGGGAAATAATTCCACTTCAAAAATGTGTCTCCTCAGTTCCCAAATGTTTACTGAGTGTTGTTAAAAAAAAAAAGGCCATGTAACACAGTGGTAAAAATGCCCCTGTGACAACTTTTTTGCAATGTGTTGCTGCCATTAAATTTTAAGTTAATTATTATTTTCAAACAATAATTTAGTTCCTCTGTGTGAAGATTAAATATCTTGTCTTTGCAGTCTATTTAATTGAATACAAGCTGAAAAGGATTGGCAAATCATTGTATTCTGTTTTTTATTTACCATTTACACAACGTGACAACTTCACTGGTTTTGTATTTCCAAGATTAATAATATGATGTGGCGGACCATATCTGGCCCCCGGGCCTTGAGTTTGAAGCCTGTGCCCTAAATCAGTGGTTCTCAAATGGGGGTACGCGTACCCCTGGGGGTACTTGAAGGTATGCCAAGGGGTACGTGAGATTTTTTTTTTTAATATTCTAAAAATAGCAACGGGCTTCACGGTGGTAGAGGGGTTAGTGCGTCTGCCTCACAATACGAAGGTCCTGCAGTCCTGGGTTCAATCCCAGGTTCGGGATCTTTCTGTGTGGAGTTTGAATGTCCTCCCCGTGAATGTGTGGGTTCCGTCCGGGTTATCCGGCTTCCTCCCACTTCCAAAGACATGCACCTGGGGATAGGTTGATTGGCAACACTAAATGGTCCCTAGTGTGTGAATGTGAGTGTGAATGTTGTTTGTCTATCTGTGTTGGCCCTGTGATGAGGTGGCGACTTGTCCAGGGTGTACACCGACTTCCGCCCGATTGTAGCTGAGATAGGCGCCAGCGCCCCCGCAACCCCAAAAAGGGAATAAGCGGTAGAAAATGGAATAAAAATAGCAACAATTCAAAAATCCTTTATAAATATATTTATTGAATAATACTTCATCAAAATATGAATGTTAGTTCATAAACAGTGAAAAGAAATACAATAATGCAATATTCAGTGTTTTTGTGGACATTTTTGCTATAAATATTGATGTTAAAGATGTCTTTTTTTGGGAAGAAATGTTTAGAATGAAGTTGATGAATCCAGATGGATCTCTATTACAATCCCTAAAGAGGGCACTTTAAGTTGATGATTACTTCTATGTGTAGAAATCTTTATTTATAATTGAATCACTTGTTTATTTTTCAACAAGTTTTTAGTTATTTTTATATCTTTTTTTCCCAAATAGTTCAAGAAAGACCACTACAAATAAGCAATATTTTTGCACTGTTATACAATTAAATAAATCAGAAACTGATGACATAGTGCTGTATTTTACTTCTTTTTCTCTTTTTTTCAACCAAAAATGTTTAGCTCTAATTAGGGGGTACTTGAATTAAAAAAAATGGTCACAGGGGGTACATCACTGGAAAAAGGTTGAGAACCACTGCCCTAAATAATACTAAACAATGGCTTTAAGTGGATTCCAAAGCATTCTTTATCGAATGAGTGGAAGTATGCAAGTAAAGGGAGCAAAAAGCGGTGCAGGTGAGAGATGTCCTACCTGTAGCTGCTTCTCCTTCCCTCCTCCTGCTTCTTCCCCGGGTTGCCCCCATCACTGATCCAGGGGAAGTCCCCCTTCTTCGGTATGGGCCAGGGTTTGAAGTCCTGCTTGTACTGCGTGACGCTCGGGAAAGGCACCCGCGCAGGCTGCTCGTCCTCCGGGGGCTTGTGACCGGCCTCCCTCCGTGGCCGGAAACACCCTCCCGTCACCGGCCCCTCGGCACCGGGACCCGGGGTGTAGTTGACCTCCGAGGACGCGAGCTGCTGGGTGACGGAGCGCACGTCCTGCTCGGAGATGTCCGAGTAGTTCTGGATGGTGAGCGGCACGGTGAGGTCCGATTTGTCCAATTGGTTCCAGAACCGAGCCAGGCAGCACACTCTGCTAATGCACGGCCAAGCCATAGCACAACTATTGGACTTGTGCAAAAAAAATAAAAATAAATGAATATAACTGCAAGGCAAACAGGTTATTTTAAAGAGCGTGGAGGGTCCATCTCAGCAGCACCAGCCCGGATCAAATGTTCTGCCAGCTCCTCTTGCAGGGTATGTGCCTCCTCTCTCTAAATACCCCCCTCACTCTTTACAACCTATATCTCTTCTACTCGCACCCTGGTGGTACATGCAGCATGTCAGCCAACTTGCAGATGCAGAAAGTCCTGCTTCTTCAAAGATCGTCTCTGCGCCTCTTCAGGTTACATAATTACAATGCAGCGTCGAGTATTACCGGAGCATTTTCAACGCATGTTAATTGATTTAATGCATGCCAGTACTCAACTATTATATACATTAAAAAATATGCTAATATAATTGTAGACCTGATTGAAACAAAAAACATTCATATCTGTGATTTTTGTCAATCGTGTGGTAAAAACAGCCAACATGAAATGGCATGAAGTGTAACGGTAAGTGATACTTTTGCCAACAGTAGTGTAACACTGCCCTCTGCTGGAGTAAAATGGCATTACCAGACTACAGTACTCCAGTTTATCAATCAATCAATGTTTATTTATATAGCCCTAAATCAGTGGTTTGCAACCTTTTTTCAGTGATGTACCCCCTGTGAACATTTTTTTTAAAATCAAGTACCCCCTGATCAGAGCAAAGCGTTTTTTGGTTGAAAAAAAAAGAGATAAAGAAGTAAAATACAGCACTATGTCATCAGTTTCTGATTTATTAAATTGTATAACAGTGCAAAACATTGATCATTTGTAGTGGTCTTTCCTGAACTATTTGGAAAAAAAGATATAAAAATAACTAAAAACTTGTTAAAAAATAAACGAGTGATTTACTTATAAATAAAGATTTCTACACATAGAAATAATCATCAACTTAAAGTGCCCTATTTGGGGATTGTAATAGAGATCCATCTGGATTCATGAACTTAATTTTAAACATTTCTTCACAAAAAAAGAAATCTTTAACATCAATATTTATGGAACATGTCCACAAAAAATCTAGCTGTCAACACTGAATATTGCATTGTTGCATTTCTTTTCATAGTTAATGAACTTACATCCATATTTTGTTGAAGTTTTATTCAATAAATATATAAAGGATTTTTGAATTGTTGCTATTTTAGAATATTTAAAAAAAATCCCACGTACCCCTTGCCATAACTTCGAGTACCCCCAGGCGTACGCTTACCCCCATTTGAGAACCACTGCTCTAGGGCAGTGGTCCCCAAACCACCGATTGGTACCGGGCCGCAGAAGATTTTTTTATTCATTTTTATTTTAAAAAAAAAACCCAATATACACTTACAATTAGTGCACCATCCACAAAAACCTCCCTTTTTCATGCCAAAAACGTCCCTTTTTCATGACAAAGGAAAAAAAAAATAAAAACATAAAAAAAAGATTCCCCAATTATGCTAATATCATTGTAGACACGATTGAAAAAAGGCATTTATATCCGTGATTTTTGTCAATCATGTGGTGAAAACAGCCAATCTGAGATGACATGATGAAGTGTAGCGATAAGTCCGACCTGGGCAAATTAGGGTCTGGGGGCCGCATGCGGCCCGTTAAACTTTTCAATCTGGCCCGCCGGACATTCCCAAATAGTTTTTTTTTTAGATCTTTAAGATGGAAGGTGTAGCTGCCATTACGATGTGCGGTGATGTTTTCTAATGACCGTAAGTCTTCAACTATACAAAGTATTTCAATGGTTGGAATCTGCGTTTATGGATGATATACTACTTACTATGGTCATCTCATTAGTTACTATGGTCATCTCATTAGTTACTATGGTAATCTAATTAGTTACTATGGTCATCTCAGTAGTGACTATGGTAATCTAATTAGTTACTATGGTCATCTCATTAGTTTCTATGGTCATCTAATTAGTTACTCTAGTAATCTAATTAGTTACTATATGGTCATCTCATTAGTTACTATGGTAATCTAATTAGTTACTATATGGTCATATAATTAGTTGCTATGGTAATCTAATTAGTTACTATGGTCATCTCATTAGTTACTATATGGTCATCTAATTAGTTACTATGGTAATCTACGTCACAGCAGCTCAGACAAGGCACCAAGCAGTGTGGGCGGGAAGCGTTTCCACAGACAAAGGAAGAGCTTTTCATGACAAAGTTCTAAAGCAGGGGTAGGGAACCTATGGCTCGCGAGCCAGATGTGGCTCTTTTGATGACTGCATCTGGCTCTTCGATAAATCTTAGCTGACATTGCTTAACACGATAATTATGAATAATTCCGCTGGTAATCACAGTGCTAAAAATAACGTTCAAAATACAAAACATTTGCATGCATTTTAATCCATCCATCCATTTTCTACCACATTTGTTCAAGAAGTCGCAGTAATTAATGATTAATCATTTATTACATGTTAGCTTCAGAATAACAATGTTATTAAAAAGAATACAAGACTTATTATACTGTTGGTCTTACTTTAAAATGCACGCATTTAGTTGTATTCAGTGTTAAAAAATATGATATGGCTCTCACGGAAATACATTTTAAAATATTTGGCTTTCATGGCTCTCTCAGCCAAAAAGGTTCCCGACCCCTGTTTTAAAGCTCAGTGATATATCAGATATATCAGATTGTAGGTGGGTTTATTTTGTACCCTTCGCATTCATATTTCACTATTTGTTGCATTTTTGTTGCGTTTCGCTTGATTGTAAAATATGCCAAACAAAAGGGGGTGTGACATTTATATTTTGTCAATATTCCACGTTTTATCGTTCATCGAAAAATGTAAAATTCCATTACGTTTTTTTGTGTTTTTTTTGTCCTGTCCAGCTTCTTAGACAAATCATATAGTTGATGTAAATTTCCATATTGGCTGTTCAGATTTATTATACAAAAGAGAAGTGTAGGATACTTTTGTTGTTGCCTTATTTGAATTTGACTTTATTAAATGTATTTATATTATCATTTGGTGCGGCCGGGCCGGAGCAGGAGGGGATAGAAAGAGGGAAAAAAAAGGAAGACAGAGGGCGAAATTGTGGGGATAAGAGGGTGATTAGACACAGAGATTGCGTTTTTTTAAGGCGGTCTGCCATAACGTTTTTAGCATTCAATCAGACATTATTGTGAAGTTTTGTATTAGTGTCCCTAAAAATAGATATACCAAGTACTAAGTAGCCGTATTTATTTTTGTTTAATAGACTTTGAGGTCTTTTAAGAAGGTTCCCTGAAAGCACCACAAGTTGCCGAACCTGGTATTAGGAGTGTGTGGCGGCTGTGCCAATACGGTGAGTAAAGTGTTCTCCTCCACAAAAAAGGACCCATTTGAAAACATTTGCATTTATTTTGAGCTTTATATAACCAAAATAACCAAATCGTTGAGCGTTAACATGACTGCCTACATTTCCCAGCGACCCTCGCGATACACGCACAGGAAGCGGCGACCACGTTGATTTGGTAACTTTGGTCAAGTGGCGCAGACATTGGTCTTACCGAGTGACAACAAGTAAGTCATTTTTTATAACATTAACGCCCTAACAACATTCGAGTGTGTGTTAAAGTATGTAAACTGCCACATTAGATATAGTACAGGGACTATGGTACGGCCAGAAAGCGTGGTGACTACGCATGCGCGAATGTGCATGCTAACTTCCCGGTTTGGAACGAGTTGTTTTTATGATGTATTGGTTATCTAAAGGGCTTCACGGTGGAAGAGGGGTTAGTGCGTCTGCCTTACAATACAAAGGTCCTGAGTAGTCCTGGGTTTAATCCCGGGCTCGGGATCTTTCTGTGTGGAGTTTGCATGTCCTCCCCGTGACTGTATGGTTTCCCTCCGGCTACTCCGGCTTCCTCCCACCTCCAAAGACATGCACCTGGGGATAGGTTGATTGGCAACACTAAATGGTCCCTAGTGTGTGAATGTGAGTGTGAATGTTGTCTGTCTATCTGTGTTGGCCCTGCGATGCGGTGGCGACTTGTCCAGGGTTTACCCCGCCTTCCGCCCGATTGTAGCTGTGAGATAGGCACCAGCGACCCCAAAGGGAATAAGCGGTAGAGATGGATGGATGGATGAATGGTTATCTAAAACCATGCCTTCAAATACCAGGGTACTCTAAATCAGTGTTTTTCAACCTTTTTTGAGCCGAGGCACATTTTTTGCGTTGGCAGAAATTGATTTAAAATTGCTGACTCGACTTCAAGCAATAAAATGTGTGGTCACAAGGTTGAATCGATAGAGTACCCTGGTATGAGGCATGGTTTTGACTAACATACATCCCATCATGCTTATCTATCCGTCTCCTTTGGGGTCGATGGTGCCTAAAATGCTGGGGTAAGGGGGTAATTGACATTTAGTGGCGCCGCATGGCGTAGTGGTAGAGCGGCCGTGCCAGAAACCTGAGGGTTGCAGGTTCGCTTCCCACATATTGACATCCAAATCGCTGCCATTGTGTCCTTGGGCAGGACACTTCACCCTTGCCCCCGGTGCCGCTCAAACTGGTGAATGAATGATGAATGAATGATTGGTGGTGGTCAGAGGGGCCATAGGTGCAAACTGGCAGCCACGCTTCCGTCAGTCTACCCCAGGGCAGCTGTGGCTACTGATGTAGCTTACCACCACCAGGTGTGAATGAATGATGGGTTCCCACTTCTCTGTGAGCGCTTTGAGTATCAAACAATAGAAAAGCACGATATAAATCTAATCAATTATTATTATTACATTTGATTATAGGTGTCTTATGTTTATTCAGCCAAAAGGGGACTATTTACTTTATTTGCATGATAAGAAAATGTATATATTGAATGCTTAGAGTAATTATATAAAGCTCACTTTAATTGTAATTATTACATTTGTCAAAATGATTTGATGACATAACTGTTTTAATTGCATATATGGCAGAAGGATCTGTGTGGCAAGGGGGTTTTTGGACGCAAGGTGTTATGGGTAATTGCAGTCAGGTGCGGTGGAATCAAGCCACACAGTTTTTTGACCTCACTCATACTTATTCTCGTTCATACTTTTTCCAACTCGTACTGCAACAAACCCTCTTTATTTTGTCATTAATTTGTTCCCACATCTTGACTGTTTTATGTTTTGAATTATTAAGATAACAAGTAAATCATACAAACCAAGAAGAACGTCTGGAGTTTTGTTTTGTTGTTGCCGCAGCAAGCAGAGTGAATGTGATAGTAGAGCGTCAAGCTAAGGCTACTTTAGGAATCTACACGCGGTAATTTTTATTAAATCAACATAAAAATACACAAGATACACTTTCAATTAGTGCATCAACCCCCCCCAAAATTTCTCTCTCCCCCATTCACACTCATCCACACCCACTCACACAAAAAGGGGTCGTTTCTTTCTGCTAACAAAATTCTGGTTCCCACAACATAGATAACACATTCTGCAAGGGACACACATGATTTTGTGTGCCGCCGGTCCGCTAACATTATCATTAATTACTATTTTTTATGTAATTGTTTTTATATTATTTTACTTTCTTTCTTATCCAACAAAATGTTTTTTTAAAATTTATTTATCTTATTTTATTTTATTTATAAAATAAAAAAAGGACCTTATGTTCACCAGACCGGGTTGCGGGATGAGTTCGCTAAATATAAAAATGAGCCGAAATTTTGGAATGAAAGAAACGGCTGTTCTAAATGTGTCCACTAGATGTCACAATAGCAATTCTGTGTATCCTTGTAGATCAGGGGTCGGCAACCCGCGGCTCCGGAGCCGCATGCGGCTCTTTAATCACTCTGTGGCTCAGCTGCATACTCGCAGATTTTTCCGAGAGGTTGTCCGGATTACAGTGCCTTTCCCAGAAATATTCCTGGGCTAACATTCTCCGCTTTTCACCCGCATAACTATTTTGAAGGCGTGTCGTGGCGCCAATGCTTTTAACGTTCTCTAAAACATATCGCCATGCTATCTGCGTGCCGGCCGATCACACGTAGCATGCGGCCCCTGCTAGCACACATAGTTGACGGCAAGGCATACTTGTTCAACAGCCACACAGGTTACACTGATTGTTGTGATATAAACAACTTTAACACTCTTACTAATTTGCGCCACGCTGTGAACCCACACCAAACAAGAATGACAAACACATTTCGGGAGAACATCCGCACTGTAACACAACATAAACACAACAGAACAAATACCCAGAATCCCATGCATCCCTAACTCTTCCGGGCTATATTATACACCCCCGGTACCACCAAACCCCGCCCCCCCAACTCCGCCCACCTCAACCGACGCACGGAGGGGATTTCGGCATGTTCTCCCGAAATGTGTTTTTTAATTCTTGTTTGGTGTGGGTTCACAGTGTGGCGCATATTATTAACAGTGTTAAAGTTGTTTAAACGGGCACCCTCAGTGTGACCTGTATGGCTGTTGAACAAGTATGCCTTGCAGCCACTTACGTGTGTCTGCAGTAACCAGAATCAACATGTGACTGGGCTGGCAAGTTGTTAGCACAGGTTGAGGGGGCGTTAAAGGTTCCGCCATCATAGCATGCCCTTATTATTGTTGTCAGGGTGAAAACCAGCAGACATTCGCGAGAATAGATGCTCTGAAATTCGACAGTCTCCCGGAAAAATTTAACGTTAGTGCGGGCCGCACTAACATTACATTTTCATATAAAGGTTCGGGCCGCGTGTCTGAGACCCCTGGTTTATACATAGCACAAAGCAAAAAAAAAAAAAACTCTGTTATTTCAATTTGAATTTCAAATGAGTTTTGTAGATCCCATGGTTTTCTTTATTTTGTGAAACGGGTTAAAATGTCTCTTTAAAGGTTGCCGACCCCTGTTGTAGATGATGCTACATATGGAAAAAAACAACACATAATATTAATGCAGCAGTCGAGGAAAATGAGCAAACTACATAAATAACATCCTGTAATTTGATGTTATTTTATTATCTTGATAGATTTGAAAATTAACACCAATGAGTTGATTGATGAACATTATTACATCATTTATTCAGAAAGTATAAATGACGACAAATAAAGATACAATAGTATTAACTGCAACATGTAAGTGTAAAAAAACCCAACAACATTATGATTTGAACAATTTTAGAATGTCCTTGTTCTATTTTTAACCAAACAAAAAAAACAATCTGAAGTTGTCTTTGTTTTTAAGTTATCGTGCCGTGATTTTACCAGTCCGGTCCACCCGGGAGTATATTTTTCTCCATGTGGCCCCCCATCTAAAATGAGTTTGACACCCCTGCCTTAAAGCATAAGCAAGCATGCATCACTATAGCTCTTGTCTCAAAGTAGGTGTACTGTCACCACCTGTCACATCACATCATGACTTATTTTCCCTTTTTTGCTGTTTTGTTGTGTGTAGTGTTTTACTTCTTGTCTTGTGCTCTTATTTTGGTGGCTTTTTCTCTTTTTTTGTTGGTATTTCTTCCGTTTAGGGATATTTCCCGCATCTACTTTGTTTTAGCGAACAAGAATATTTCAGTTGTTTTCATCCTTCTTTGCGGGGACATTATTGATTGTCATGTCATGTTCGGTTGTACATTGTGGACGCTGTCTTCGCTCCACAGTAAGTGTTTGCTGTCGTCCAGCATTCTGTATTTGGTTACTTTTGTAGCCCGTTCAGTTTTAGTTTGGTTCTGCATAGCCTTCCCTAAGCTTTAATGCCTTTTCTTAGACACCTTTTTACCTGCATGCTGCCTCCCACTGTTTCCGACATCTACAAAGTATTTAGCTACCGCCTGCCACCTACTGATATGGAAGAGCTCTAGACAGCACCGACACTCAACAACAACACATCATTTGCAGACTATAATTACTGGTTTGCAAAAAATATTTTTAACCCAAATAGGTGAAATCTCCCTCGGCACACCAGACTGTATCTCACGGCACACTAGTGTGCCACGGCACAATGGTTGAAAAACTCTGCTCTTAATAAAACATGCAATATAATGTATTAATTAATGGGGTTTTAGAGTCTGTAGTTAGGTGTAGGCATCCAAATATATATGTCTATTGGTTCTGAATCTGAGTCCATCCATCCATCCAGCCATCCATCTTCTTCTGCTTATCCGAGGTCGGGTGGCGGGGAAGAGCACCGGCTTTACTTTGAGCTTCTCACCCTATCTCTAAGGGAGAGCCCCGCCGCCCGGCGGAGGAAACTCATTTCGGCCGCTTGGACCCGTTATTTTGTCCTTTCGATCATAACCCAAAGCTAATTGACCAGAGGTGAGGATGGGAACGTAGATCGACCGGTAAATTGAGAGCTTTGCCTTACGACTCAGTTACTTCTGAGTATACATGTCTAAAACATTAAGTAACGTTTTTTTTTTAGTTAATTGATTTCCAGGTATAGTGCATATTAATGAACACATTAATGTTAATATGCCAATAGTGTGGTCCCTGTTAGGTCAGAAAACATCAATAAAATGGTAAATGGTTTGTATTTAGGCCCTGCGATGAGATGGCGACTTGTCCAGGGTGTACCCCGCTTTCCGCACGATTGTAGCTGAGATAGGCACCAGCGCCCCCCGCGACCCCGAAGGGAATAAGGGGTAGAAAATGGATGGATGGATGGATGGGTTTGTATTTAGGGGCAGCATGGTGGAAGAGGGGTTAGGGCGTCTCACAATACAAAGGTCCTCAGTACTCCCGTCCAAAGGCAAAACCCAGTAACTCAATTTTGGTCAAAACTGAGCTGATAATAATTTTGGAGTTCCTAGGTGATACGCTTTACATTAGTGTATGCGATATTGTAATTTGTTCCGTAAGTAAGCTGTTACGCGCATGACAGGACCTAGCAACTACCACATAACCGCGTAGATACAACAGAAAAACCTAGTATCTCAAGGGACCAATCGCAGCTTCTTTGTCAGTCGCCTTATTGTCTTTAATGAGACATTTGCACGAATGGGGGCCGACGGTCAACCTGATTATGTGATATTATGGCACGAGGGGATATTTGGAAGATTGGCCCAGGACGTTGCAAGCACCTTCATTAAATGTATTGTTCTTGATTCTTCCCCTTGCATACTCTTTTGGGCAGATAACTGTGGAGGTCAAAATAAAAACTGGACGCTGTACACGGCTCTTGCCCTATGTCCAAACGCAGAATGGGGCCCACCCGAGATTGTAATAAAATATCTGGAGAAAGGGCACACGTTCATGAGAGCAGATCCAATCCATGGGTCAATCGGCAAGAAAATGAAAGCTAAAGAAAACATCTATACGTTTGATGACTTTGTAGATCTTTGTAAGACAGCATTAAGATAGATTGGTTTTCCTTTGTTTTCTCAAAATCAGCTAGAAGTGAGTTACTAGGTTTTGCCTTTGGATGGGAGAGTAGTCCTGGGTTCAATCCTGGGCTTGGGATCTTTCTGTGTGGAGTTTGCATGTTCTCCCCGTGACTGTGTGGGTTCCCTCCGGGTACTCCGGCTTCCTTCCACCTCCAAAGACATGCACCTGGGGATAGGTTGATTGGCAACACTAAATTGGCCCTAGTGTGTGAATGTGAGTGTGAATGTTGTCTGTCTATCTGTGTTGGCCCTGCGATGTGGTGGCGACTTGTCCAGGGTGGACCCCGCCTTCTGCCCGATTGTAGCTGAGATAGGCTCAAGCGTCCCCCGCAACCCCGAAGGGAATAAGCGGTAGAAATGGATGGATGGATGGGTTTGTATTTATATAACGCTTTACTATACCTGCACAATACCCAAAGCACTTTGCACTATATGTCACATTCCCCCATTCACACACACACACTCACTCACTGATGGTGGAAGCTGCGTGCAAGGCGCAAAAACACGACCCATCAGGAGCAAGGTGGGTGAGGTGTGTCGCTTGAGGACAGAACGGCTGTGACTAGGATGGCCGAAATTGAATTCGAACCCAAAACCCCCAAGTTCCTGGCGCGGCCGCTCTACCATCTGAGCCACGCTGCCCCATTAAAAAAAAAAAATCACCAATAAGAAATCAGTGTTCAAGTTAAGCAACTAAATACAATCCACAATATGGCATACTTTGGACAAAATTAATCATCACAGATTGAATTCCTCTTAAGCCAACATTTGAGATGAGTTTTAAAATAATCAAAGCCAGTATATTCACTAATTGCTATACCTTTGACTCTTCATACCTTTTTAACAAACATGGTGTTGCATAATAGTATCTCCATTTTTGGGTCACAGGAAAGATGAATCACATTCCAGAAGACAACCGGCAGTACAAAAGTGTCGACTACTGGGACGAAAGGTACAAGGTGGAGGAAAGCTACGACTGGTTGGGCGGTTTCTCCAAAATCCGACACATCTTGGAAAAATATATCAAGAAAGATGACTCCATTCTCGTCCTCGGTTAGTATTTTAAAATCTGACTGTCTTTACATCTGTCAACACATTATTTTACAGGGATGATTTTCAAAGTGTGACACAGCCTTTACCACTCAGGCATCACATTTTTATTTTTGTCAAGTTACTCCTTACACTTTGAACACCCTAGTGTTTGCCTAATGACAAAGACAACCCACTCCATGGCCTCCTTTACACTTCACAGCAAATCTGATTTTTTTTTGCCATCAAGTGACGCAGATCGGATGTTTCTTGCCAGTCTGAATGCTCCAAAGTGCTTCAAATCCGATCTTTTTGCATCAGATTTGGCGCACATCAGGAATCTAATCGTTCAAATGTGACTGCAGTCGAAACGGAAATGTGACTAATAAGTAATAGTGTTCATTCGTGTGTGCAGGAAGAAAGTGGAAGTACAAACCCAGTTACCATATGAGTTGGGAAATTGAGTTAGATGTAAATATGAACGGAATGCAATGATTTGCAAATCATTTTCACACCATATTCAGTTGAATATGCTACAAAGAAAACATATTTGATGTTCAAACTGATAAACTTTTTTTGTTGTTGCAAATAATCATTAACTTTAGAATTTCATGGCCGCAACACGTGACAAAGAAGTTGGGAAAGGTGGAAATAAACACTGATAAAGTTGAGAAATGCTCATCAAACACTTATATGGAACATCCCACAGGTGTGCAGGCTAATTGGGAACAGGTGGGGGCCATGATTGGGTATAAAACCAGATTTCTCAAAGTGCAATTACAAGAAATTTGGGTATTTCAAAATCAACGGTCCATAATATCATCAAAAGGTTCAGAGAATCTGGAGAAATCACTCCATGAAAGCGGCATGGCCTGAAACCAACATTGAATGACCGTGACCTTCGATCCCTCAGACGGCACTGTATCAAAAACCGACATCAATCTCTAGAGATATCACCACATGGGCTCAGGAACACTTCAGAAAACCACTGTACACTAAATACAGTTTGTCGCTACATCTGTAAGTGCAAGTTAAAGCTCTACTATGCAAAGCGAAAGCCATTTATCAAAAACATCCAGAAACGCCGCCGGCTTCTCTGGGCCCGAGATCATCTAAGATGGACTGATGCAAAGTGGACAAGTGTTCTTTGGTCTGACAAGTACACTTTTCAAATTGTTTTTGGAAATATTCAACATCGTGTCATCCGGACCAATGGGGAAGCAAACTGTTATCGACCCAAAGTTCAAAAGCCAGCATCTGTGATGGTATGGGGGTGCATTAGTGCCCAAGGCATGGGTAACTTACACATCTGCGAAGGCACCATTAATGCTGAAAGGTACATACAGGCTTGGGACAACATATGCTGACATCTTTTTTTTTTTTTTTTGTCTTGTCCAGCTTCTCAGGCAAATCATATAGTTGATGTAGATGCCCATATCGGCTGTTCAGATTTACTTTACAAAAGAGAAGTGTAGGATACTTCTCTTGTTGCCTTATTTGAATTCGACTTTATTAAATGTATTTATATTATCATTTGATGCAACCGGGCCGCAGCTGCCATCTAAGCGCCGTCTTTTTCATGGACGCCCCTGCTTATTTCAGCAAGACAATGCCAAGCCACATCCAGCATGTGTTACAACAGCGCAGCTTAGTAAAAAAAGAGTGCGGGTATTTTCCTGGCCTGCCTGCAGTCCAGACCTGTCTCCCATCGAAAATGTGTGGCGCATTATGAAGCGTAAAATATGACAGGGGAGACCCCGGACTGTTGAAAGACTGAAGCTATACATAAAACAAGAATGGGAAAGAATTCCACTTTTAGTTTCCTCAGTTCCGAAAAGTTTATTGAGTGTTGTTAAAATAAAAGGTGAGGTAACACAGTGGTGAACATGCCCTTTCCCAACTTCTTTGTCACATGTTGCTGGCATCAAATTCTAAAGTTAATGATTATGTGCAAAAAAAAATGTTTATCAGTTTGAACATCAAATATGTTGTTTTTGTAGCATATTCAACTGATTATGGGTTGAAAAGGATTTGTAAATCATTGTATTCCGTTTATTTTTACATCTAACACAATTCCCCAACTCATATGGAAACGGGGTTTGTAGATACATAATCACAACATTCTGGTTCAGTGACCAATTTTTTTTTTTTGGCGACCAAATTTTCGGTATATAACTAGTCCAAAAATAGTGTCCAAATAATAGGCTATATATCATATATGTTTGCTTACATGTTACGGTTGTCCTAATACCAATATTTTGGTACCGGTATCAAAATGAATTTCGATACTTTTTTAAATAAAGGGGACCACAAAAAATGGCATTATTGGCTTTATTTTAACAAAAAATCTTAGGGTACATTAAATATATGTTTATTATTGTAATCAAAGAACAATTTGTCCTTAAATGAAATGGTGAACATACGAGACAACTTGTCTTTTAGTAGTAAGTAAAGAAACAAAGGCTCCTAATTAGTCTGCTGACGTGTCATTTCTAATTCTATTATTTTGTCTAAATTACGAAGAACAAGCTGTAAAAACTAATTATTAATTCACTTTTTCAGTTATTGTTAATATCTGCTTATTTTCTGTTTCAACATGTTCTATCTACACTTTTGTTAAAATGTAATAATCACTTGTTCTTTTGTTGTTTGATACTGTACATTAGTTTTGGATGATATCACAAATTTAGGTATCGATCCAATACAAAGTAGTTATAGGATCTTACATTGATCTATGTAGTTTATAAACATAATACAGAATTTCCCCCAGAAAATTTGTTAGTTAAGGTGGTGGGAGGGGGCGCCGCCCGGGTTAGGCGGCCTGACGGGGCAGGGGGTGGGTGGCCGGCTGGTTGTAACTCGGCCTGTCGCCATCACGTCTCCACCTCATTGCTGCCACCACAGCCTGGGGAGGGGCATAGACTACAGACTCTGATTACATTGAACACATTGTTTATTTAAAAATATCAATATCTTATAATAAATATAAGTATTAGAGAAATAAAGAAGCTTACAATTTTTGGTTGTGTTTTCCACTCCATTTGCAGAATAGGAATATACGATATATAGCTCGATATTTTTTCTGTAAAGTACAAACAAAACACAAAACCATCCTGATTACTTGAGACAATAAGTATGTCATTAATATGACTTAGTAAGTCAATATTTTGACTTAGTAATTCGAGGTTAATTTTTCTAAATTGTCAGACAATTGCTTCTATGATGTCTTAATGATGTCCAGAAGTCTCTTTTTTTGTGTGGACGTCTTCTTTTACTGCATTCAGGCACTTTGTCTTGATTGGAAGTTTTCGTTTTAGTCTGTCGTGCTTGTGGCTGTTGAGTTTTGCCTAATGAAAAAAAAAAAGGATTAAAAAAAATTATGAATACATTATTTGGGATAAGCCCACTTTAGCACAGGTGTTAAATAGTGACATGTTATTTACAACATGTCAAATGGCCCTCAACATTGTCGGGAAACAAAGTGTGTCAATAAATTACTTCGAGGTATTTTAATTTTGACAGAAACATTTTTTTGTTTTATGCAACTGCAGTTTTACTTAACTCAATAATATTTATTACAAGAAACTACTCAAAGCATTTTTAATACAGCGGTATTTAAATACATCTAAAGCAGCTGAACTTTAATATATGCTTACCATCTTGACTTCTGATTCCAAAGCAAGTATTTTTGTCACACTGTTGTCAAACAATGATACTATTAAAACAAATGGGCAAAATATTATTCCAGATTGTTGCAAGTGGTCATCTGAGAGCATTTGTAATTGCAGTGCAGTTCATATAAAAATGTTTTGATGCCCCAGGTATACAACATCTATCTGCAATGGGGCTGGGGGATACGGCATTTTTTTAATATCGCGATATACGATATATATCTCGGTATTTTGCCTTAGCTTTGAATGAACACTTGATGCATATAATCACAGCAGTATGATGATTCCATTCTTGTTCATACTGCATTAATATATGCTCACTTTAAACTTCCATGCAGAGAAGGAAATCACAATTAAGTCAATTTACCAAATTGTATTTATTAAACAGTTATTAGCAGGTGACTTTTCAAACGATGCTACATATTAGCAGTAATGCTACTTTTGGTAGCAACGCTTTTGCCCCACACATGACAAATTAAAGTTGTCTATTCAACATATTCCTGCTTGAAGCCGAACCACTCCCAGACGATGGACCACGTACTGTTTTTCTTGGGAATTAATTCTTCCTTCATTTGTTACCATATTCGCACCTTCTAAAAGCAACCGCGTGAGAACGTATACTCTAATATTACGATATAGTCATTTTCTATATCGCACAGAGAAAAACCCGTGGTATATCGATACATCGCCCAGCCCTAATCTGCATTTTAACAATATTACTTCCTACCAATGAAGTTAGCGCCCACATACCTGAAGTAGAGCTCTTCTCTCTTTCACCACAGAAGATTGTGGATTTCTCCCATTGGAATCTTGCTGCTCTTGTACATCATTTGGCATAACTTTGTCTGTGACCAGGCTGTCTAGGGTGAATGGAGAATCTGAAATCCTGTGAGAGCTTGTGTCAATATCTGATGTTTCTCTTCCAAATTGAATGGATGTGGTTGATGGAAATTCGCCTGAGATCTGCTGGCATAGTTGGAAGTACAACAAAACAACTCTACTGTAACCACTTCTTCGACCTGGGACGACTGCTTGTCTGTACTTTCCACTAATTGCTTTCAATTTAGTGCCGATAGTTGTTTTTGTGAGGTCCTATTTCCGATGAGGAAATTCCTCAGGTGTCCCTCCAAGTCTGTAACGTTCCAAAATAGGGTTAAGAATGTCACCATACTTGGACTGGCAAGTTTCCCAGTCAACACTTTGTAGAGTTTTGTTAACTTTAAACTCCATAACGATGCTTAAAAGGAGCTCTACTTCTCTGTCAGTCCATATATATAATTCTTACTTGCCGTGATTTGCCATTTCTGCTATATGCCGTCTCCGGAAATGACGTTTTGGATGTTTCTGATTGGCTAAAACGGTCTTAAGTCCGAGGCTACAGCGCCCCCAGTATTTTTGCATGCGTAAAACACTCAGTGTATGCGTTTGCTTGGGGACAGTAATAGATTTTTAAATGCGCACGTGTGGCTGGAGATCTTGTTAAGATGTTGGTTTAGGTGGTGGCTCTTTGTTGTTAAGGCGGACGCCTTAACAACAAAACGCTGCGGGAAACCTATCATGAATTAAAAAAAAAAGATTGTTTGAGGAGAAAAATTATCGATGTAATCATAGGAGTATCAACTAGATACGTCTTGTACTTGGTATCATTACAGTGGATGTCAGGTGTCGATCCACCCATAGCATTTGTTTACATTCAGGCGCGCTAGCTTTTTTTTAGGGGTCAGGCCGGTGAGGTTTTGTATCCTCCTACGGTGTGTAGTGAAGCATGTTTAGCGATCCCTTGTCCTGCAGTGATTATGATACTTGTACTTTGTTGGCATGGAGGCGAGGATTAGTGATTTAGATGTAGCTAAAACTTTGACGACTGCAAATGGATGTTCGCTGCTAGCCAGCTAGCCATGTTTTAAAGCACCTCTTCCTGGGGGTGTTTCAGTTTTATAACTTCACCTTTATCTTTAGTTTTTAGAACAAAATGCCTCCGTTCTCCCTTTTCTGTCTACACACTGTGTCTGCCTGTAAGTACTGCCGAACATGCTCCTCTGCTTGTAAAACCACCAACGTGACGACGCGCCGTCATGCCCGGGAGCCGGTATTTTTCAAACAGAGTATAGTACCGTTTTTGATTCATTAGTACCGCGATACTTTACTACTTATGGTACACCGTACAACCCTAGTACATTGCGTAAGTTGTTTACATGAATTGAAAAATAAAGCTAACATATATCCACGCTGATGTCTGTGTCTGTTCTACTAACAACCATAAAAAGATTAGAAACCTCCCAAATAATTTACACTATGTGTATCCATTCATAAAATTATATTATTTTAATTTATTTACATGTAAAATAAAAACATCACTAATTTTTAGGTGCAGCAACATCTATTTTGCAAAGTAGTAGTGGCGACTTCCTTGTACATTTACGAAATCCCGGTCAACTTAATTTGTTTTCACTTAATCGAAGTGTGCATGCAAGTGACGTCGAGGCCACATTGGGTCTGATAAAGATCACATTTTGCGTGCAACGTAAACGGTCAGCTGGAAGAAATCAGATTTTGAAAAAAAATCCGATTTGGGCCACAGTGGCTTGCAGTGTCAACGTAGTCTTGGACAGTGATGGGCAAGCTACTTGGAAAATGTAGCAAATTTAGCGACAAGTTACTCTCGATTAAATATAGCTAGGCTACAGGGGAAGCTATCCTCGGAGAATTGTAGCAAGCTACATGATAAAAGTAGCTTGCTACATGAATTGAATTTAATTGAAATATTTATTTCAAAACCTGCACAGTACAACTAAACACTTTTTTTTTTTTTTTTTTTTTTTTTTTTTTTTTTTACATTTTTGCAGAGATATTTATGCAAGGCTTGATTAGGGGTTGGATGAAGAAGATGCTTATAATAGCCCAACCACTCTCACTCATTCCACATTTAACATAATCAATATAATACAAGAACAATACTCTATAAACAAAAATAAAACTCCTGTACAGTAATAATACTATGAGACAATACGAGACAAAACACACACACACAACGCACACACACACACGGGCCCAAACACTTTGACCATACACCTCTCTCCCATCGGCTCGGTCCTCTCTCCCATGCGCTCGGTGCTGAGGGCATCACTCTCTTTCCTCCTCGTACTTCTTCAGTACTCCCTTTTTAAACAGTGTTTTAAATTGAATCATGTTAGAACACGTTTTTAACTTGTCTCCTAAATTGTTCCACAGATTGACTCCACACACTGAGAGTGCACGTTGATTTTAAAGTGGTTCTAAATTTAGGCAAATATAATTTGTTGTTTCCTCTTAAACTGTAACTATGGTGATCATCTCTATCATGGAATAGGTTCTGTATATTGGATGGTAGAGAGTTTTGGGATGCCCTAAACATAATTTGAGCAGTTTTAAAGTTAATAACATCGTTAGGTTTAAGTTGCTTTAAGTCCAAAAATAGTGGATTTGAATGATGTCTGTAGTGAACATTGGACACAATCCTGATGGCCTTTTTCTGCAGAGTGACTAAAGGCTGTAGATGTGATTTATAACAATTTCCCCAGACTTCAACACAATAGTTTAAATATAACATAATAAATGAATGAAACAATAACAGCAGAGCATTGGTGTTCAATAAATGACATAGATCTCCTCATTATTCCAACACATTTAGCAACTTTTTGTCCTCAGGTAACTTATATGAGGCTTCCATGAGATATTTGCATCTGTTACCCACTCCTAAGAAAAGAATTTTGATGAACATATTCTATTGTGTGTATCATCAATAACAATCCTGATTGGTATATTACTTTTTGCAATTGCTAAAGAGCATTATTTTGGTCTTCTTTAAATTCAGGGACAATTTGTTTGTATTAAACCAAGTTTTTAACTTAATCATCACCTCAGTTACAGAAGACAGAAGTTGCTTCACGTCGTCACCAGCACATGTAATGGTTGTACCATCAGCAAACAGGATGAATTTCTGCAGTGTTGACACTTGACATATTTTGTTGATATATATTATAAACAGTGTGGGGTCCCAGTATCGACCCCCTGGGGGACTCCACAGGTTATGTTCATCAAGTGTAACTGAGATTGTACAAATATTACTATTAACTGTCATTTAGCTGGGGACACCCTGCAACTACCTCTAGGGGTCCCCGAACCCCACTCTATGT
Source organism: Nerophis ophidion (assembly GCF_033978795.1). Lineage (NCBI taxonomy): Eukaryota > Metazoa > Chordata > Actinopteri > Syngnathiformes > Syngnathidae > Nerophis > Nerophis ophidion. Next base: position 23,400,521 of record NC_084624.1, on the reverse strand, counting down.
ACCGTATTTTCCGCACTATAAGGCGCACCTAAAAACCTCAAATTTTCTCAAAAAGCTGACAGTGCGCCTTATAATCCGGTGTGCCCTATATATGGACCAATATTGAGCCACAACAGGTCTCGTAACTACGGTAAGCAGCCACCGACTTCATTTTCCCCCGTAAAAGAAGAAGTGCGCTTCTTCTACGATAAGCAGCCGCCGACTTCATTTTCCCCGTAGAAGAAGAAGTGCGGTTATTCTTCCACGAATAAGCAGTCGCCGACATCATTTTCCCCCGTAGAAGAAGCACGCTTCTTCTTCTACGGTAAGCAGCCGCCGACTTCATTTTCCCTCATAGAAGAAGAAGCGCGCGGTGCAAGCTGGGATAAATGACTCCGGGAGGCGTGCTGTTTCTGTGTCGTTTATGTAAAGGCCCCAAAATGGCTCCTATTAAGTGACTCGCTTACGACGCAGAGTTTAAACTCAAGGCGATCAGTCACACAGTAAAACACGGGAATAGAGCGGCAGCGAGAGAATTTAACATTAACAGAGGCGACACTGACTCGTTCAATGACGACTTCGATGAGACGGAGTCGGGCATGTTTGATGCCGTATTAGCACAACTGTTTAATTCGAACACTGAATAAGAAGAATTTGAGGGATTCGTGGATGAGGAATAACTTAATAAAGTGAGCTTTACATGTTTATTTGGTGTGTTGTGTTGTGTGACATTATCGTTTGAGCAACATTGAGTTATTGATCAGGCATGTGATTTTTAGCCCTAAAGTCTAAAGTCGGAATTCCGTCTTTTTTAATCTCGGGGGGGGGGGGGGGGGGGGGGGGGATTATCATCCGTTTTTTTTTCCGACCCTAAGTCAAGATTCGTTTACTTGCCGATTCGTCTTTTGTAATCGAGATGTATCTTATATTATGCCGTAGTTGATTGGTCGATATGTTCCTTGTGACCAATCAGGACATCTGTTATGAATGATGACGTTATTTCCGCCATTTTCCAAAAGTAAACGATGTCGGTTCTCGAGAGAAAGGACGCATCACGAGTAAAATAAATTGATAAACATGTCAAAAATAAGTTTCGATGGGATTGAAGGGAAAGGGAAATCACTGATACTGTTGGGAAGAAGGAAGTTACGACTTTGTTCGGCGATTTTATTGGGAAAATCGATCGTCCCGGAAAAGTTTTGTGCATGTGGTGTCATGATAATATTGACTATGGATCACAAGGTTTCAAGGCTTTGGAAGTACATGCCAAACACCAAAAACATATGAAACAACTTGAAGCAAGGAAAACAAACTTTTCACTAGCTGTTACTTTTGGATGTCAACCGAAAGTGAGCAAACCTTACGGACTTCATCCTTTGTTTAGATTGACAACTGCCGTAGACATCGAGAGGAAAGATCCACCCAAACAACCCACTTAAGTTGCAGACAGGGTAGTATGAGGTAAGCTAAAAAATATTGGCTTGCGAAATACGCATGTTTGTTTTAAATATTAAACAATTATTCCTTTTCGAAATATAAATGGCTTTTTCTAAAAATAAAAAGCCACGTGAAAATATATTATGAAATTACAGAAATTCAAAGTTGCATTATTGATTCCAGTTAACAATTTATTTGAAATAAATTTGCATATAATACTGTTTTGTAATATTACGTTTTTATGTAGTCTCTTCATACAATATTGTCAGTGGTGTGACAATCTTGTAGGTAAATATTTTCACACTTGTTTCATGCAATATGTCAGTGTCCTCACATTATTATTATTTCCTATTTTCAAATGTGAGTAAACAATACTAAACATCTCTAATGTACACAGAAATGTTTCAGTCTTTTTCATCGTGGTCAAATCACATGCCTGATTGATAGATTATTGCTTTGCACTATTTCGAGTGTTACTATATTGTGATTGCACTAACGTTTGATTTACCGTAACAGTATCAGACTGTTTTTTTTTACGTGTTTATTGAATTGGGGAAAATAATAAAACAGCTGTTTATTATTTTGGGATGTGAACGGAGTTGTCAGAAAGCTGGTTTGTAATTATTAATAAAGTTTGACTGACCTCCTATCTGACTGTTTTGTTGACATTCCCTTTAGCGCTGCTCCATCTAAAGCAAGAGTGTCAAACTCTGGCCCGCGGGCCACATTTGGCCCGCCGTGTAATTTCTTTTGGCCCTTGAGGTAATATCAAATTAAGATTAGAGCTGGCCCGCCGGTATTATATAGCGGCGATGCCTCTGTATCACTGCATTCAACGCTGATACTCATAGTTGCCAACCCTCACGATTTTCCCGGGAGAGTCCCAAAGTTCAGTGCCCCTCCCGAAAATCTCCCGGGAAAACCATTCCTCCAAATTTCTCCCGAGTTCCACCCGGACTACAATATTGGGGGCGTGCCTTGAAGGCACTGCCTTTAGCGTCCTCTACAGCCTGTCGTCACGTCCGCTTTTCCGCCATACAAACAACGTGCCGGCCCAGTCACATAATATACAGTGTGCGGCTTTAACTCACACAAGTGAATGCAAAGCATACTTGATCAACAGCCATAAGGGTCACACTGAGGGTGCCCATATAAACAACTTTAACACTTTTACAAATATGCGCCACACTGTGAAGCCACACCAAACAAGAATGACAAACACATTTCGGGAGAACATCCGCACCGTTGCACAACATAAACTCAACAGAAGAAATACCCAGAACCCCTTGCAGCACTAACTCTTTCGGGACACTACAATATACAGCCCCGCTACCATCAAACCCCGCTCCCCCCCACAATTTTTATTTAAATTTTATTTGATATGCCATTGATATTTTTTAATCATTATTATTATAATTTGAAACTCGATTTCGCATGTGAATATGAAGTTATATAAGCCTTGCTTGTTTAATATTCAATGCAAAACTTGTTTGGGTCCCTGTTAAAAGGTTAATTTATTCAACATTGGCCCGCGGCTTTGATCAGTTTTAAATTTTGGCCCACTCTGTATTTGAGTTTGACACCCCTGATCTAAAGGATGTATAACGTAACCCCAGCCTCTACTGTAGCGTTTATTCTATGCGCCTTATATATGAACAGAGTTTTAAAATAGGCCATTCATTGAAGGTGCGCCTTATAGTGCGGAAAATACAGTAGTTATTTAGTTTGTCTTTTCTTTGGCCCACCCCTATATTATTTATTTTCTCTACCTATAGTAAAAAACAGCATCCATCTAGATCTTGACAAAAAACCCAATGTTCTTTGGGAACAGTTGGTAATGGTTATGTACAGTACAACTTTTCATGAACTAAATATGGGTTGGACGTCTTAGATGAAGAGAGCAGTTATGATGGTGGTTTACAGAGTAAACAACTAAAAACTAAGGTGTTGGGCATTGTTTTTTCTAAACATACATTTGTCCAAATATGGCCAAGGACACGCATTATTGTGGGTTTCCTGCACATTGTCTTCATCATTAAAGGAAAAATCTAATCCGCAGGAGAGAATTCCTCTGACATTTTCAAATGTTTCTTTTTTTTTTTGAGTGGTCAGCTTGAAGCGTCCCTCTCTCTCCGACTCCCTTGTCGTCATGTGACATGAGGGCGTGTCTGTTATGATTTTGCTTACTGGTTTCGACGATTCGCCTTATCTTGCCTCTCATTGGCAAGTCCTTAATGTTTCGCTCTAACCTTAGTCAATTGTGACTCATCAAAGAAACACCAACCAATCATCATGGAAGTTCGCCGTATGTATGAATCTTTTCATTCATCCAGGTCATTGGATTTTCTCTATATTTTTTGTGCCTGGATTCATAGTCACCTTCTCATTCAATGTGTTTTTCTTTATTTTCATGACTATTTACATTGTAGATTCTCACTGAACACATCAAAACTACAAATCCCGTTTCCATATGAGTTGGAAATTGTGTTAGATGTAAATATAAACGGAATACAATGATTTGCAAATCCTTTTCAACCCATATTCAATTGAATGCACTACAAAGACAAGATATTTGATGTTCAAACTCATAAACTTTATTTTTTTTTGGCAAATAAAAATTAACTTAGAATTTCATGGCTGCAACACGTGCCAAAGTAGTTGGGAAAGGACGTGTTCACCACTGTGTAACATCACCTTTTCTTTTAACAACACTCAATAAATGTTCGGGAACTGAAGAAAATAATAGTTGAAGCTTTGAAAGTGGAATTCTTTCCCATTCTTGTTTTATGTATAGCTTCAGTCGTTCAACAGCCTTGAGTCTCCGCTGTCGTATTTTATGCTTCATAATGCGCCACACATTTTCGATGGGAGACAGGTCTGGACTGCAGGCGGGTCAGGAAAGTACCCGCACTCTTTTTTTACGAAGCCACGCTGTTGTAACATTTGTCTTGCTGAAATAAGCAGGGGCGTCCACGATAACGTTGCTTGGATGACAACATATGTTGCTCCAAAACCTGTATGTACGTTTCAGCATTAATGGTGCCTTCATAGATGTGTAAGTGACCCATGCTTTGGGCACTAATGCACCCCCATACCATCACAGATGCTGGCTTTTCAACTTTGCGCCTATAACAATCCGGATGGTTATTTTCCTCTTTGTTCTGGAGGACACCACGTCCTCTGTTTCCAAATATAATTTGAAATGTGGACTAGTCAGACCACAGAACACTTTTCCACTTTGCATCAGTCCATCTTAGGTTAGCTCGGGCCCAGCCAAGCCGGCGGCATTTCAGGATATTGTTGATACACGGGTTTGGCTTTGCATAGTAGAGTTTTAACTTGCACTTACAGATGTAGTTACTGACAGTGGTTATATGAAGTGTTCCGCCTGAGGGATCAAAGGTCCGTAACATCATCGCTTACGTGCAGTGATTTTTCCAGATTCTCTAAACTTTTTGATGATTTTAAATGGTAAAGTCCCTAATTTCCTTGCAAAAGCTCATTGAAAAATGTTCTAAAACTGTTCGACAATTTGCTTTCAAAGTGGTGACCCTCCCCCCATCCTTGTTTGTGAATTACTTAGCATTTCATGGAAGCTGCTTTTATACCCAATCATGGCACCCACCTGTTCGCAATTAGCCTGCACACCTGTGGGATGTTCTATATAAGTGTTTAATAAGCATTCCTCAACTTCATCAGTATTTATTGCCACCTTTCCCAACGTCTTTGTCATGTGTTGCTGGCATCAAATTCTAAAGTTAATGATTATTTGCAAAAAAAAAAAAAAAAAATGTTTATCAGTTTGAACATCAAATATGTTGTCTTTGTAGCATAATCAACTGAATATGGGTTGAAAATGATTAGCAAATCATTGTATTCCGTTTATATTTACATCTAACACAATTTCCCAACTAATATGGAAACGGGGTTTGTATGAATGAACACGTGGAGTTATGTACTTAACAAAAAAAGGTGAAATAACTGAAAACAGGCTTTGCACACTCTTGGCATTTTTCCATGAGCTTCAAGAGGTACTCACCTGAAATGGTTTTCACTTCACAGGTGTGCTTGAAGCTCATGGGGAGAATGCCAAGAGTGTGCAAAGCAGTAATCAAAGCAAAGGGTGGCTATTTTGAACAAACTAGAATATAAAACATGTTTTCAGTTATTTCACCTTTTTTTGTTAAGTACATAACTCCACATGTGTTCATTCATAGTTTTCATCATCATCATCATCATTTATTTTTATTCCTTTCATGAAAATGCATATTTACAAACCACGTACAATTGGCACTTTCATTGTTTTTGTTGTCTTTTTTCTTATACATTTCCATGATCAGAAAGGAGCAGATGGAAGAATAATATTCTTATATTTATCTGCCCCTTTTTTTTTAACACAAATTACAGTATTTTAGATGACTTTATAACTTTAGAACTTTATAACTCCACCAACACCCAAACTCCAACATACTTTTCCATTTTCCTTTAAGCATTTTCACAATGACACGTCCAATCTAAATCAAAACTCAGTTTGACATAATTCCAGTTTTCTCTTTTTATAACTCTTTTTAAATACAAAGATATTCTTACGGCTTTTTAAGTCTTTGTTTAGATAATTCCATGCTTTCACACCAACAACAGACAAGCACATTTGTTTCAAATTTGTTCGCGCTCTTGGATGTTTAAAGTCATACGGCCTTCTGTGGGTCTCATCTTCAGATGTGAACACAATAACTTTTGTATGTCCTTCGGAAGAACTTTATTTTTCGTTTTGAACATCATTAATAGAGTATTAAATTATGCAATGTCTTTTAGTTTAAGTAAACCTGACTTAATGAAGAGTGGATTTGTGTGGTCTCTATATCCTACTTTAAAAATGATTCGAATTGCTCTTTTCTGTGAAAGAAATAAAGGCATTATGTTGCTATGATATGTATTTCCACATATTTCTGCACAATAATTGAAATAAGGTAGAATAATTGAGCAATATAACATTCTCATTGTGTTGTATGGAAAACTATATTTAACCTTGTTCAGAATAAATAAGCTTTTAGATACCTTATTTTTCACGTGCATTATATGAGCTTTCCATGTCAACTTTTCATCCAAGATGACCCCAAGAAATCTGATTGCAGACACCCTCTCAAATTTCACATTGTTTATGGTAAACTAACTTCTATCTTTCCTTTATTACCGAATACCATATATTTAGTCTTTTCCAAATTTAAAGATAATTTATTTATATCAAACCACAATTTTAGTTTAACCCTTTCCTCTTCAATATTGGCTAACATTTTCAAGTCATCTCCTGAACAGTATAAATTTGTATCGTCTACGAATAATATGCACTGTAAAATTTTCGAAGCCTCACAAATATCATTTATATATAAAGTAAAAAGTTTGGGTCCTAAAATCGAACCTTGTGGAATTCCACATTCAATATTCATACATTCTGACCTATGATCACCGATCTCAACATATTGCTGTCGTTGATGTAAATAACTGGTTAACCAGTCCAGTGCAACTCCTCTGACTCCATAAGTATATAATTTAGAAAGGAGAATTTGATGATCTACGGTGTCAAATGCCTTCTTTAAATCAATGAACACTCCTATTGTGTATTTATTTTGATCAACTGCAGTTGTAATCTCTTCAATAATGTTCATGATGGCCAAGCTCGTAGACCTGTTTGATCGAAATCCATACTGATTTTCATTTAATAATTTATGTTTTTCAATAAAACAGTCTAATTTATTAACAAACAGTTTTTCAAGCACTTTTGAGATAAATTGAGATAAGAGAGATACTGGTCTATAATTAACAAATGTATGTTTATCTTCGGTTTTAAATAAAGGTACAACCTTAGCTGTTTTCATACTGTCTGGGAAGACCCCTACTTTAAAAGAACAATTAATTATATGATGCAATGGTTTAATGATGCAATCAATTGTGTTTTTTATTATACTCATGTCAATGCCCTCATTGTCTGTTGAAGTCTTGTTTTTTAGTTTGTAAACCACAGATATGATTTCATTCTCAGTCATTTCACTAAGAAACATTGACTGCATAACTTTATTTTCCCTTTTCCAGACATCCCCTGATTGATCATTAGCTCTACGTATTTTGTTTGCTAAGCTAGGTCCTACATTTACAAAGAATTGATTCAATTCATTGACAATTTCATCTTTGTTTTCAATTAACATATTATCTTTTTTTAAATATCCTAGGTAGTTCTGTTCGCCTTGTCCTATTCCCTATTGCTTTATTTAAAATATTCCATGTAGCCTTTATTTTATTTTTATTTTCATGCAACATTCTTTCGTAATATTCCCTTTTTGCTTGTCTCAATATATTGGTCGACTTTATAGTTTTGATGTGACTATATACAATTTAAATAGTCATGAAAATAAAGATTGGTTGAGGTGTGTTCAAACAGTTCTGCTGTGAAACGTTCACCAACAACCACAAGGTGTCACTGTTTGTCTAAATATGAACTACTTCCTCTGGAAAAACAAGCTACAAAAAACCTGCATGAAACATGAAGAGCCTGCTGAATTTAGCCTCTGCGGGGATGAAATGTGAGCAAAATAGAATGTTGTCTCAGTCCTCAGTGACCCTAAACATCTTTTTGCACCTTCATCCAGTTCATTTAGAGGATCACATTTTACAGGCTTATTTAAAAACAATGTTATTATTATTTTTTATTTTTACCAGACAGACCACTATATGGCAAGTGAACAGTCCTTTGTTGTCTGCCTGTCATACCTTCACACAGGCATAGAGGGCCTTGGTGGTCCATGGTTTTGCACTAAGGTGGGAACCTTCATGTGTTCATGTGCTGCAGCGTGTTTGTGTATGGCTAGATGTGTGTGACGCAGACTGTGTTTGTTTCATGGTACTGTCTAATTCCTGCAATATGTTGAATGCCTTCATATCAGTGACTCTACCTAGTTACTCAAAAAAACACAAAACTGATGTCCTTGAAATGTTGTGGTGTCTTGGCAGATTGGTAAAAAGTACTTGCTTCTCATTTCTTCCATTAATGCAGTAAAAAGAAAACATTTCACGCACCCCCAACCTCTCCGCTGCTACAATAATAGTAGTATTTGACTATGAAGTTGTTATAAGTACATATCTGCATAACATTAATGAATACAAGAAAAAATAAAGAACCCTAAATCACTTACAACATGGGCGTAAAACTAATTTTAGTTTGAGTGCCATATGGAGAAAAATCTACTCCCAAGTAGGCTGGACTAGTAACATCATGGCACAATAACTTAAAAATGAAGACAACTTCAGATTGTTTTCTTTGTTTAAAATAGAATAAGTACATTCTGAAAATGTACGTATCATAATGTTTTTTTTTTCTTACACATACATGTTGTGGTTAGTTGTATTTTATCTTTATTTGTCATTATTTATACTTTCTGAATAAATTATGTGACAATGTTCCTGAGTGAATTCATTAGTGTTAATTTTCAATCCATCAAGATAATATCAAAATCAAATTACAGGTTATTTATGTAGTTTGCTCATTTTCCTTGATTGATGTACTAACATCATGTGGTTTATTTTTATTTTTTACATATGTAGCATAATCTACAGAGATACTAAGAATTGCTATTCCGACATCTAGTGGACACATTTAGAACAAAAGTTTCTTTCATTCAATAATGTCTCATTTTTATACTTACATTTGTGATCAAAATTATTCAACCTCCACACAACTTTGGTGTTCTAGCAAGTTGGACATTTATTCCGTATTTTGTTTATAGTCATATCAAATAAAGATGTGTCAAATAGACAAATGCAACTTAAATTGTAGCACTGTATTTTACAAAATACCAAAAAAGGAAATTTTTCTTAATATATCATTGACGAAATCATTCAACCCCCTAGTTACATGCATCTTTAGTACTTAGTAGAACACCCTTTGGCAGTAATTACATCTTTCAAACGTGATACATAACCGGACACAAGCTTCTTGCAACCATCTACAGGTATTTTAGCCCATTCCTCTTGGGCAAAGGCCCCCAGTTCATTCATATTCTTGGGCTTGCGTCCTGCAACTGCCTTCTTCAAGTCCCACCACAGGTTTTCTATAGGATTTAGGTCTGGCGACTGTGAAGGGCACTCCAGAGTCTTCCAGCCCTTCTTCTGCAACCACTCTGATGTTGATTTGGAGGTATGCTTGGGATCGTTGTCCTGTTGGAAGGTCCAACGTCTCCCAAGCCTCAGCTTTGTCACTGACTTTATGACATTTGCAGCTAATATATCCTGGTAGGAAATAGAATTCATAATGCCTTGAACGCGCTGGAGATTCCCGGTACCTGAGGCAAAGAAACAGCCCCAGAGCATGATTGACCCCCCACCATGCTTAACAATAGGAAAGGTGTTCTTCTCTTTGTAATCTTCATTTTTTTCTCCTCCAGACATAACGTTGATTCATAGGCCCAAAGAGTTCCAGTTTTGTCTCATCACTCCATAGAACAGTTTCCCAACACCTTTGGGGTTTGTCCAGATTATTTTTGGCATACTGAAGTCTATTTTTCTTGTGCCTGGTAGTAAGAAGTGGGGTGCGCCTGGGAGTTCTGGCATGGAGGCCTTATTGTCTGGGACGAAACCTGTGTTCCCCCCTCTGTAATGTCCTGTTGTAGTTCCTCAGCTGTTACCCGGGGGTTTTTCACCACTGTACACACACAGCATCCTCTTTCTACCACGCCCAGGTTGTGTTTCCACTGTGCCTTTAGCTTTAAACTTGCGAATTATGCTCCCAACTGTGTCTCTTGGAATGTGTAATGTCTTTGCTATTTTCTTATATCCATATCCTTTCTTATGAAGAGAAATGACCTCCTCTCTTGACTTCTTTGACCACTCCCTGGACGTCACCATGTTGCAAATACACCATTGACCATCTAGAAGAAGCTGAGCGTCACAGTCTTTTTCAATCAGTATAATTGTTGCTCGTTATGGTTCTAATCACATAGTTTTCTTTATTTTGTGAAACGGGTCAAAATGGCTCTTTGAGTGGTGGAGGTTGGCGACCCCTGCTGTAGATGATGGTACATATGTACAAAATAAACCCCATGATGTTAGTATATCAATCGAGGAAAATTATCAAAATACATACATGGCATACTGTAATTTGATTTTGATATTTTTTTTTTTTATCTTGATAAATTGAAAATGAACACCATTGAGTTGACTGATGAACCTTATTATCACATCATTCATTCAGAAAATATAAATAACGACAAATAAAGATGGATTACTATTAACCGCAACATGTAAGTGTAAAAAAACAACAACATTATGATTTGTACATTTTCAGAATGTGCCTTTTCTCTCATTAAACACAGAAAATATGAAGGTGTCTTTATTTTTAAGTTATCGTGCAGGGATTTTACCAGTCCGGCCCACTTGGGAGTAGATTTTTGTCCATGTGGCCCCCGATCTAAAATGAGTTTGACACCCCTGCTTTAGACCAATCATTGAGGAAATCGCCTGAAATTGAGTTGGTCATTACCTCTCTCTACACCACTCCGGTTTTTCATGGTGAGGCTGTCACCTAGTGATGTTTCGTAAGTACTGCATGAATTATTAAGTGCATGTAGCGTGAGACCACATGTTGGGCTTTGTGGTTGCTTTGTTAGTACTGTACTTGCTTTTTATCAAAGTTGAAAAACATATCACCTGCGATACAGTAGGGCATATTTTTTTTGTATCTCCTGAGAACGCTTGTCTCAGAGCGTAAATCATCACCAGCTGGGGTTGTCCCAATACTAATGTTTTGGTTACTGGTATCGGTACCAAAATGTATTTTGATGCTTTTCGATACTTTTCTAAATAATTGGCAGGGTTTCACGCACATTCAATTATTTGTGGAGGCCTGCCACGAAATAATTACGGCCGCCACAAATAAAAAATAAATAAATAAAATATATATGTAAATATATATTTTTTTCCAGCTTTTGACTCGCTCGACCGCTCATACAAGCAATGGGACTCTGTCTGTGGATGGAGCTTGTAGATACATATGATATAAATATGTAAATATTATATAAATATGTGTATAAATATGTACATAAAGTGTTGTAATTATATTCCAACTCCGCGTTCTTTTTGGTCATCGCCATCGCTGACCCCCCCCCCCCCCTTTTTTTTTATTAAACAAAAAAGTAATCATAGTAGTATAATCATAGTATTATCTACTAGATCCGCTCCTGTACTTGATATAATTACAGTAGATTTTTGGTGTAGATCCACCCATGGCATTTCTTTACATTGTGACGGTGGTGAGCTATTGTATCTTCCTACGGTGTGTAGTGAAGCATGTTTAGCTATTCCTCGTCATGCAGTGATAATGATACTTGTAAGAAAAATACTGTATTTGTCACCATGGAGGCGAGGATTAGTGATTAAGAAGTAGCTAAAACATTGCCGACTGAGGCTGGATGTTTGCTGCTAGCTAACTAGCCATGTCTTAAAGCACCTCTTCCTGAGGGTGTTTCAGTGTTTTAACTTCAACTTTATCTTTAGTTTTTTCGGCCAAAATGCGTCCATTCTCCCTTTTCTGTCTACACACTGTGTCTGGTTGTAAGTACCACGTGTGTGTGTTTGCACTACCAAACATGCCCCCCTGCTCGTAAAACTAGCAATGTCATGCCCGGAGACCGGTACTTTTCAAACAGCGTATTGTACCATTTTTGATTAGTACTGCAATACTATACTAGTACCGGTATACCGTACAACCCTATCATATACCGTAACATATCACCTTTGATACAGTAGGGAAGGAAATTTTTTTTCCTGTATCTCCTGAGAGTGCTCGTCTCAGAGCGTAAATCATCACCAGCACGTTTTGGTCTTCTTCATTGGCCTTCAATGTCTCCATGATCATCAGCTCTGTATGAAGAAGCCTACTGTAAAGATGTGCGCACGTGTCGGCCAGACATGAAGAGCTCCTAAAGTGCAGTGGAATATCATCACGCTGGATTAGACAAGTGCCCGCCACTCTCTCGCACGCATTTCACGGCTAGCCTCGCTTGTCAAGGCTATAAATCCAGAAAGACCACTGGCTCGTAGAAGACGACACAATACATTAGTGTCACCACAGGGACGACCACGATATGACTTGCCAGGGAAAAGGGAGAGGAGGGGTAGTGAGTGTGTGTGTGTGTGCGTGTGCGTGTGCGTGTGTGTGTTGGTAAATAGGTTAATACAGGAGACATTAAATGAAGGCAAATAATCACAATTTGGCCTGTCTTTGTTCTGTCTGAACTAGAGGTGATTTTTTTATTAGGATAATATGGAAGGCAATGATATGAGATTGGTTTGGTTAAAGGTGTCACAATATTGCTGGGCTATATGGCCTTTTTTTAATATCTCAATATTTTTAGGCCATGTCACGATACACAATATATATCTCGATATTTTGCCTTAGCCTTGAATGAACACTTGATGCATATAATCAGAGCAGAATGATGATTCTATGTGTCTATATTAAAACATTCTTCTTCATACTGCATTAATACTACTTAATTAATTACTACCATATTGTATATGCACCTTAGGAGGAGCTGCTCCAATTTCGTTGTTCTTTGAACCTGTTCATTGCAATAATGACAATAAAACTCTATTCTAATATATGCTCATTTTAAACTTTCATGCAGAGATGGAAATCACAACTAAGTCAAGTTATTAAACTCTTATTGAGCAGTGGCACAAACATTCATGTCATTTCAAAACAGAAAGTGCAAGTTTGTCAGACATTTTAAATCAAGCTATAAGTGCACTTGTGTGCATGATGTCACTAAGATATCAAAACAACACTGAATTAAAGTGCATTTTTTGTACAGAATGCCACTACAATAGTTTAAAACAAATAAAGTGCACTTTTGTGCATGATGTCACACAAGATATTTCAATAACTGTCAAATAAAAATGAGCTGCATAACAGGAAATCAAATAGTGTATTGATTAACGTGGACCCCCGACTTAAACAAGATGAAAAACTTATTCGGGTCTTACCATTTAGTGGTCAATTGTACGGAATATGTATTGTACTGTGCAATATACTAATAAAAGTCTCAATCAGTCAATCCGTCAATCAAAAGTATGTCCTTCGCTGTGTGGTAAGTTCCTGCGGAGGTTATCTCCTTCTGTTGTTGACTATTTTTTTCATACAGTGTTGATATGGAAATGGTTGTTTGGGCATTTTGTTGGGTGTGGCACCGAACCAAAATGTTTACATGAAGAGTTTCAAACACTCTTCATTCTCTAACGCGTGACTTTTCAAATGATGCTACATATTAACAGTGCTGCTACTTTTTGTAGCAACGCTTTTGCCCCACACTTGACAAATTACGGTTGTCTGTTCGACATATTCCCACTTAAAGCCAAACCACCGCCAGACGATGGACCCCGTTCCGTTTTTCTTGGGAATTAATTATTCCTTCATTTGTTACCAGATTCGCACCTTCTTTCTCTCGTATTACCACTCGTACCACAGCTAAATGTTACCCATGCCGCTACCTCTCTGCTCCGCAAGGTCGCGTACGTATGTGACGTTTGTAAGAAGGTGCGCTTGTTTTATTGAGAAGGAGAGACAAGAAAGAATGAGAAACGCCTGCATTGTAATGCCCGCAGCTAAAAGCAACTGTGTGAGAACGTATACTTGAATATTACGATATAGTCATTTTCTATATCGCACAGAGACAAACCCGCGATATATCGAGTATATTTGATATCGCCCAGCCCTAGGTCACAACAACATTTTTTTCAACATTTCCCTGTGGTTCACATAAGATGTAATGGTGGTGCTTTGGCATAGATGATGTTTTACAGACCATCTCTGTGACTCTACTTGGAGACGTGCTGATGTAACTTAGGCAAAATACGTCACTGAAGTCTCAAATTCCAAATGGCTTGTTTGGGGCAGGTTTGAAAGAAGGCAAAATATTTTATAAATGCCGCCATAGTTTGATGATAGAAATTCAGGACTTATGGGAAACCATCCATCCATTTTCTACCGCTTACTCCCTTTTGGGGTCGCGGGGGGCGCTGGCGCCTATCTCAGCTACAATTGGGCGGAAGGCGGGCTACACCCTGGACAAGTCGCCACCTCATCGCAGGGCCAACACAGATAGACAGACAACATTCACACTCACTTTTACACACTAGGGTCAATTTAGGACCCAGCTTAGCTTCCGAGATCTGACGAGATCGGCCAAGCTCAGGGTATTACGGCCATAAGCCGTTATGGGAAACCAAAATACACTAAAAACAAGTACCAATAGGTAAGAAAATGTGGTTTTGCATAATAGGTCCTCTGTAAAAAAATTTACTAGCATTTTTTTATGTCACCAATTGACTTATAAATAAGGTCACTTTTGTAGTAACCTCTTCCTTTTGTAGTCTTAGTATATCCTTTTTATGTGCAGTGTCGCACACTCATCATATTTGTACTACAATATTCCTGGTTAAGGGACAACGCTATGACCCTGTTTACGCTGCACGCCAGATCTGATTATTTTGCTCCCAAGTGACACAAATCAGATATTTTTGGCCAGTCTAAATGCTTCAAATCGGATCTTTTGGCATCCGATTTAGGCCACGCCAGGAGATAGTCCTGAATCCAATTCAAATCTGATCTTTTCAAATGTTACTGCTGTCTAAACGGAATGCGACATGAATGTGACTTTTTTGTCAGCTATGGACAAGCGACGTCACTCGTGTGCGCCGGAAAGACACAGCTTCCAGCGGAAATGGATATTTCATTACAATATCCGGTTTCAGTTTCTATTTAAGACGACCAAATTTTCGGGGCATAAATAATGTGCTAACAATAGACCATTACTTCGATGGCGAGCTAGCAGTCGATGGTGGAGGGTATGTCAGTCGATCGCCAGCCAGGCATTAAAAAAATAGACCTAAAAATGAACGATCATCAATCTTCACCCAGACGTCACTTTCGTCACTTGATTGAATTCACGGCACCCGAGGGTCTTGTGAGATGAAGCTGGCCGTTGCCAGATCATTATTAAGAAAAAATGACCGACAGGAAGGCGAGAAACACTTTATTTCAACAGACTCTCGCCGTACCTGCCGTCAGAACTCTAAAGAACGACTGCACAGTTTCTACTTTCACAATAAAAGTGCTGCTTCATCCTGCCTGCGATAACAAAAATAAGAGTCTCAGAAAGCTAGCGTGCACAAGCTAGCAAGCTAGGGATTTTGCCGCCAAGAATTTCTTGTAAAGTGTATGAAAAGAAGTATGGATGCTGGACAAATAAGATGGCAAAAAGCAACCACGTTCATGTGGTATTGGACAGAAAGGAGGACTTTTTGGAAAATGTGGACGTTATCATCACTACTGTCTGATTCCAATCAATGCAAGTCATTAGAATCAGGTCATACACCAACTTATATTCTTGTCTTCATGAAAGAAAGGAATCTACATGTGTTAAACATGCTTGTATTATCATTAAACACCTTTTAACTTGTTAACAAAAACCTCTTTTTCATGAATAAATAAATATAAATGGTATATATTAATGAGGTAGATCCCCTCCACTTGGTCAATTGAAAAGTAGCTCGCCTGCAGAAAAAGTGTGGGCACCCCTGCAATAGACTATATGTAATACATAAATATACACTTTGATTCCGAAGAAATAGCAATTGGACAAATAGGACCGCAATTTGCTTACATGTGACTTAAAAAATAAATCAACATGTCAGTGTCTCCTCTACTTATCAGCCATAAAAAGATTAAAACACTCCAAAATATATTACGCTGTATACATCCATTGATACATTATATTACTTTGCTTTACTTTTACGTAAAACACAAATTTTTTAAGGCGTTGAAACTTTAATTTTATTTTGTAGTAGTAGCAACTTCCTCCCAAGTTTCTTTGTTTTCACTTTATCAAAGTGCCAATGCAAGTAACGTCGAGGCCACATTGTGGCCATTTTACTCGCAGTGTACACAGGCAGCAGATCTAAAAACATTCCTATTTGGGCCACTTTGCCTGCAGTGTAAACATAGTCTATAAAGTATACTTGAACATACCGTATTTTGGGGACAATTGGGTAAATGAGTTATATAGTATAGCGCTTTTCTACCTTTTTAAGGAACTCAAAGCGCTTTGACACTATTTCCACATTCACCCATTCACACACATTCACACACTGATGGCGGGAGCTGCTATGTAAGGCCCTAACCACGACACATAAGGAGAAAGGGTGAAGTGTCTTGCTCAAGGACACAACAGACAGGACTAGGTTGGTAGAAGGTGGGGGTTGAACCAGTAACCCTTAGATTGCTGGCACAACCACTCTCCCAACTTCGCCACGCCGTGCACTGGATTAAAAGACACACTGCCAATGAGCGGGTCTATTCAGGTAAATTTTCATACAAAAGGCGTACCGGATTATAAGGCGCATTAAAGGGGTCATATTATGATTTTTTGGTAAATGTAAAATACTTCCTTGGGGTCTACATAACATGTAATGGTGGTTCCTTGGTCAAAATGTTGCATGGATGATGTTTTACAGATCATCTTCAAGTCACTTTCTGACGGTCGCTCCAGGATGCGCCACTTTGTGGGCGGCCTTATTAAGTGGCTCACCTTCGACAACGTCTTTTCCCCGTCATCTTTGTTGTAGCGGTGTAGCGTGCAAGGACGGGAGTGGAAAAAGTGTTAAAAGATGGAGCTAACTGTTTTAATGATATTCCGACTTTACTTCAATCAATAACAGAGCAGCATCTCCTCATCCGTGGCTCACTAGTGCAACAACAACGCCGGAAATGTGTCCCGTGAAAAACCGTCCATCCGTAACTCTCTAATAACTAAAGTTCCTTGGGTGAATTATGTAAACTCCTTCAGTTTTTTGCTCTATTTTATCTTAGTAATGGCAACAGTGGAGGATAAATGTCCCATAACAAGAAGGTAAAGAAAAAAGAAGAAGCTTATCGACTGCGGTGTCAACACCTACTTCCAAGGCGGACTCGCACAAATTTTCAGGACTTATGCAGATCCCAAATTCAGATCAGCAGGTACCAGAAGGTTAAAAAAAGTTGGTTTTGCGAAACAAAACGCCTAATAATGTCTGCTAATGGGTGCCATTTTGCAGTCCTTATACATGTTTAATGCGCCGACAATCCATCTAGCAGTGTGGCTTCATAGCTTACCGGAGACGTACTAAAAACATTTTGACAGATTTTTGAGCGCTGTGTGTAATTTTCTATTTATTCAAGGGAACATTTAAAGTTTTGGTGTCGTTTACTAGCGTCATATTGCAGTCTACACGTATCTCTTTATGTGTGACTGCCATCTACTGGTCACACTTTTCATTACACCATGTACAAAATAAAATTGCTTCGAGGTCAGTAAGCACAACCAGAATTACTACGTACATTAGGTGCACCGGGTTATAAGGCGCACTGTCGAGTTTTGAGAAAATGAAAGGATTTTAAGTGCGCCTTATAGTCTTCCGAAAAATATGTTATTTAGGATGTGCAGCTTTTTATAGAAGTATAGATTTTCGTCCAAACATGCAAATACCAACTGTCAAATTAGGGTGGTAGCGTCATTGGTGGTATGATTCGTGAGCTACATACCTACCATGTAAATGGAACTATCGTATTTTTATCAGTACATTTTAAATAACCACATAGCATCATCAACGCAGTCCGTGTGACATAACTGTTCATTACGAGCTGGGCCAGCTGCATGTTAAGCCTGGTGTGTGTGTGTGTGTGTGTGTGTGTGTGTGTCACATCAAACATTTTTGTGACCCTCCACCTGACCTGTGTGGGTGTTATTATGTTATGGTTTCGCGCGCACACACTGGTCCAGTTGCCGCCTGCCACCCAATCTCAGATTTTTCTTCTGATGTAATGACCACCCTCTCCCTGCACCCCATTAGTTCTTGTAGTGGTCAGTGCCTTGCTCCATGAGGCGGTGCCTGATGATGTAATAGCTCTACTGTCCACTATTGTGTGTGTGCTTGCCTGCCATGTTTTAATTGGTACACAATAAATGACACATCACCTGCCTCTGTCTGAGCAACAAGCTTGCATGGTGCCATTTTGAGGTCGTCGACCTGTCTCCTTTGACCCCCAATCCTTGGCCTCTCCTGGTATACTGGCCTGTCTCCTTTCCCGGAACGCTTGGGGAAAAGGAAATGGTCAGTGGACACTTTTTGATTGCTTATTTCCTGTATTGGTCACCTTTTGCCTTTCCTATTTGCACAACCGCAGGGGAAACTGAGTCCGTATCGGTATTACTTCCTGACCGGCCAGGTCATTACTTAATTGACTTGGAGTTACACGATGACGATTATGTGCTACAGGAGCTACTGTATATTACGAAACAAGGTGTTTAAGACGTGTTTGGAACGGCATTGTTTAAATGTGTCCAAAAAGCTGCTGCCAGGTTTTAAAGGCCTACTGAAATTAGATTTTCTTATTTAAACGGGAATAGCAGGTCCATTCTATGTGTCATACTTGATCATTTCGCGATATTGCCATATTTTTGCTGAAAGGATTTAGTAGAGAACATCGACGATAAATTTTGCAACTTTTGGTCGCTAATAGAAAAGCCCTGCCTTTACCAGAAGTATGTGCGTGTGACGTCACGAGTTGCAGGGCTCCACACATATTTACATTGTTTATAATGGGAGCCACCAAGCAGCAAGAGCAATTTGGACCGAGAAAGCGACAATTTCCCCATTAATTTGAGCGAGGATGAAAGATTCGGGGAAGAGGACGTTTAGAGTGAAGTACTAAATACAAAAAAAAAGAAAAGGCGACGGCTCCAGGCGGCGGCAGGCGGTGTTTCAGATGTAATTAGACACATTTACTACGATAATTCTGGAAGATCCCTTATCTGCTTATTGTTTTAATAGTGTTTTAGTGAGATTCTAAAGACATACCTGAAAGTCGGATGGCTGCGGTGAACGCCAGTGTCTCTCAGAGAAGCCAATAGAGGAGCCAAGATCACAGCTGCCTTTTTGAGCTGCAAGAGGAAGTCCCATAATCTACTGATTTCTCCGGTAAAACTTAATATCACAATTTTCCCATTCAAAAACATGCTGGTTGACGTACAGAAAACATGTTTGCTTGACCGCTCCGTGTTAAAGCTTCACAACAAACAGAGAAACATCGGCTATGTCTCCGTGCTAAAGACAGCTGGAATCCACCGCTTTCCACCAACAGTATTGTTCTTTATAGTCTCCATTATTAAATGAACAAATTGCAAAAGATTCAGCAACACAGATGTCCGAAATACTGTGTAATTATGCGGTTAAAGCAGACCACTTTTAGCCGCGAGTCGCGCAGCGCTAATATTTCCTGACAGTCCGGGAAGTCACGCGCATGCGTCATCATTCCGCGACATTTTCAACAATAAACTCCGCAGGAAATTTAAAATTGCAAATTAGTAAACTAAACCGGCCGTATTGGCATGTGTTGCAATGTTAATATTTCATCATTGATATACAAACTATCAGACTGCGTGGTCGGTAGTAGTGGGTTTCAGTAGGCCTTTTAATATTGATCTCAACGAGAATCTTGTTCGTTGCGTGTCCTTTCTTTTTGATGTTATTCCAATTTACATTGAGCCTTAAAGGGGAACATTATCACAATTTCAAAAGGGTGAAAAACAATAAAAATCAGTTCCCAGTGGCCTGTTGTATTTTTTTAAGTTTTTTTCAAAATTTTACCGGTCCCCGAATATCCCTAAAAAAAGCCATAAAGTGCTTGATTTTCGCTATTTGCGATGCGACCATCCATTTCCCCGTGATGTCATACAGTGCTGCCATTGTAAACAAACAACGGCGAATAGCACAGCAAGATATAGTGTCATTAGCTCGGATTCAGACTCGGATTTCAGCGACTTAAGCGATTTAACAGATTACGCATGTATTGAAACGGATGGTTGGAGTATGAAAGTATTGAAGAAGAAACTGAAGCTATTGAGCGAATAGCTACTGACGGTATTCATAGCCATAGCATGGCCGAATAGCTGCGTTAGCATCGCCGGTAAAATGTGCGGACCAAACGATCAGGACTTTCGCATCTCTTGACACTGGAGCAACTTAAATCCTTCGATTGGTAAGTGTTTTTTTCGCATTAAATGTGGGTGGAAGTAAACGTAATATAGTTGCAAATACATCTGCAGGTTATCCATACATCTCTGTGCAATGTCTGCTTTAGCACCGCCGGTAAATAGCATGTTAACATCGATTAGCGTAGCATGTTAGCATCGATTAGCTGGCAGTCAACATCAACAAAACTCACCTTTGTGATTTAGTTGACTTTATAGTTGCAAATGCATCTGCAGGTTATCCATACATCTCTGTACCATGTCTGCTTTAGCACCGCCGGTAAATAGCATGTTAGCGTCAATTAGCATAGCATGTTAGCATCGATTAGCTGGCAGTCCCGCCGCAACCAAATATGTCTGATTAGCACATAAGTCAACATCAACAAATCTCACCTTTGTGATTTCGTTGACTTTATCATTGCAAATGCATCTGCAGGTTATCCATACATCTCTGTGCCATGTCTGTCATCGCCGGTAAAATGTGGAGACACTTGGGTACATTTAATGGGGGTCTGGCGGCAGACACTTTCGCATCTTCGGGCCAGTGGTGCAACTTGAATCCCTCCCTGTTAGTGTTGTTACACCCTCCGACAACACACCGACGAGGCATGATTTCTCCAAAGTTCCAAAAAATAGTCGAAAAAACGGAAAATAACAGAGCTGAGACCCGGTGTTTGTAATGTGTTGAAAATGAAAATGGCGGCTGTATTACCTCAGTCACGTCACGTTCTGACGTCATCGCAAAAAGAGCGATGAACAGAAAGGCGTTTAATTCGCCAAAATTCCCCCATTTAGAGTTCGGAAATCGGTTAAAAAAAAATATGGTCTTTTTTATGCACCATTAAGTTGTATATTGACGCTTACATAGGTCTGGTGATAATGTTCCCCTTTAAGTAGTCATTAAAGGGGACCTATTGTGCTGTATGCCGGCTGATGTTGTGATCCCAGGATGCAGTAAAGGAAAGCGCCGTGCAGAGAGAAAGTTGTTTTCATTAGGAACCAGGCAGAAGAAAAACAACAAAGGTCTAGCACAAGGGTGCCCATTATTTCGATGGGGAGCTAGCGTTCGATGGTGGAGGGTGTGTCAGTCAATCGCCAGCCAGGCATGAAAAAAATAGACCTAAAAATGAGCGATCATCAATCTTCATCAAGACATTACTTTTGTCACTTGATTGACATTCACGGCACCCAAGGGTCTTGTGAGATGACGCTGGCTGGTGCTAACCTGACTCTCGCCAGATGCTTGTAGTTAGCTGAGCTCCACGCAAGGATCTGGGAGTTCTCAACAGGAGATGTACTGTGGGGCAAAAAAGTATTTAGTCAGCCACCCTTCTCCCACTTAAGATGATGACAGAGGTCTGTAATTTTCATCATAGGTACACTTCAACTGTGAGACAGAATGTGAAAAAAAATCCAGGAATTCACATTATAGGAATTTTTAAGAATTTATTTGTAAATTATGGTGGAAAATAAGTATTTGGTCACTTCAAACAAGGAAGATCTCTGGCTCTCACAGACCTGTAACTTCTTCTTTAAGAACCTCTTCTGTCCTTCTGTTTGAACTCGTTATCTGTATAAAAGACACCTTTCCACAGCCTCAAACAGTCAGACTCCAAATTCCACTTTGGCCAAGACCAAAGAGCTGTCGAAGGACACAAGGAAAATAATTGTAGACCTGCACCAGACTAGGAAGAGTTAATCTACAATAGCCAAGCAGTTTGGTGTGAAAAAAATAAACTGTGGGAGCAATTATCAGAAAATGGAAGACATACAAGACCACTGATAATCTCCCTCGATCTGGGGCTCCACGCAAGATCTCATCCCGTGGGGTCAAAATGATCATGAGAACGGTGAGCAAAAATCCCAGATTCACACGGGGGGACCTGGTGAATGACCTGCAGAGAGCTGGGACCAACGTAACAAAGTTTACCATCAGTAACACACTACGCCGACAGAGAATCAAATCCTGCATTGCCAGACGTGTCCCCCTGCTTAAGCCAGTGCATGTCCAGGCCCGTCTGAAGTTTGCCAGAGAGCACATGGGAGAATGTCATGTGGTCAGATGAAACCAAAATAGAACGTTTTGGTATAAACTCAACTCGTCTTGTTTGGAGGAAGAAGAATACTGAGTGGCATCCCAAGAACACCATGACTACTGTGAAGCATGGGGGTGGAAACATAATGCTTTGGGGCTGTTTTTCTGCTAAGGGGACAGGACGATTGATCTATCTTAAGGAAAGAATGAATGGGGCCATGTATCGTGAGATTTTGAGCCAAAACCTCCTTCCATCAGTGAGAGCTTTGAATGGTTGACCAAATACTTATTTTCCACCATAATTTACCGATAAATTATTTAAAATTCCTACAATGTGAATCCTTTGATTTTTTTTCACATTCTTTCTCTCACAGTTGAAGTGTACCTATGATGAAAATTACAGACTTCTGTCATCATTTTAAGTGGGAGAACTTGCACAATCGGTGGCTGACTAAATGCTTTTTTGCCCGGCTGTATTTCAGAAGGCGGGGCTTTGTAAAAAAATAATTGTATGTCATTGGATAAACCACTTGTCCGTTGTCTTGAATTGATGGATTGATTGATTGATTAAAACTTTTATTAGTAGATTTCACAGTTCAGTACATATTCCGTACAATTGACCACTAAATGGTAACACCCGAATAAGCTTTTCAACTTGTTTAGGTCGGGGTCCATGTTAATCAATTCATGGTACAAATATATACTATCAGCATAATACAGTCATCACACAAGTTAATCATCAGAGTATATACATTGAATTATTTACATTATTTACAATCTGGGGGAAGGGATGTAGAGGGGGTTTGGGGCGGGTGGGTTAGGTTTGGTTGCTATCAGCACTTCAGTCATCAACTATTATATCATCTGAGAAATTGACATTGTAACAGTGGAGGTCTGACTTGTTAGGATATGTACAGCGAGCAGTGAACATAGTGAGCTCAGAAAGAATAAGAACAAGTGTATATATATATTTGATTATTAACAATCCAAGAAAGTGGGATGTGGTGGGGGTTGTAGTTGCCTGGAGGTTTCCTTTTAGTGCAGTTTTGAAGGAGGATAGAGAAGCACTTTCTTTTACACCTGTTGGGAGTGCATTCCATGTTAAGGTGGCATAGGAGGAGAATGAGTTAAGACCTTTGATAGATCGGAATCTGGGTTTAATGTGGTTTGTGTAGCTCCCCCTGGTGTTGTGGTTATGGCGGTCATTTACGTTAGAAATGGGTTGGAGTGAGGTGTGATCTGGAGTGGAGATCTAGAAGTAATCTGATTAGCTTGTTCTGGGATGTTTGGAGTCTAGATTTGAGGCTTTTGGAGGTGCTGGGGTACCAGGAGGGGCATGTGTAATCGAAAAAGGGTTGAATGAGAGTTCCAGCTAGAATCTTCATGGTGCTTTTGTTGACCAGAGAGGAGATTCTGTTAAGAAATGTTCGTTGGTTGACCTTTTTGATTACCTTGGTTGCCATTTAATCACAGGAAAGATTGGCCTCTAGAATGGAACCTAGGTAGGTGACCTCATCTTTCTTGATGATAACAATGTCATCCACTTTGATAGTGAAGTCATTGACTTTCTTAAGGTTGATTTGGGACCCAAACAGGATGGATTCCGTTTTACCTAAGTGTATGGATAGCTTATTGTCAGCGAGCCAGGTGCAAATTCTACAGAGTTCTGCACTGAGGATTTTTTCCACCTGTGACTTATCCTTTGCTTGATACCAGCAGGGCCAAGTCATCCGCAAACAGGAACAATTCACAGTCGCATGCTGAGGACATGTCGTTTATGTATATTAGGAACAGTAAAGGTCCTAGTATACTGCCTTGGGGGACTCCACAGCTTACTGAGAGGGGAGGGGACACGGTGCCGTTCACCTCTACCACCTGTTTCCTCCCCTCCAAGTAAGATTGCATCCAGCTCAGTGAGGTTTAATCAAATCCAATTGCTTTGAGCTTATCCAACAGTATAGCGTGGTTAACGGTGTCAAAGGCCTTCTGAATGTCCAGCATGACCATCCCGCAGTATTTGCCCGCGTCCACCTCATGTTGGATGTGGTCGCTCAGATAGAGAAGGCATCTGTCAGTGGAGTGGTTAGTTCTGAAGCCGGATTTGAATTTGTACATGAGTTTTTTTAGTGGCAAGGTACCTATCGACCTGTTCATAAACTATTTTTCCATTACTTTCAAAATGGAACTGAGAATAGAAACAGGTCAGTAGTTACCAGGTTCTAATTTGCTTCCTTTTTTTCTAAAAAGGGGAGTTACTCCTGCTATTTTGACATATTTTGGTACTTGGCCTTGTTTAATTGAGAGGTCTATTATGTGTGTGATGATTGGGGCAATGGTGGCGGCAGTCCTTGAGGACATGCTACTTCAACCAATCACATTGAAATCAACCCGTGATGCTGATGAGAGCGATGCTGCGAAATCCAAACCCGGTCGGAAGAAGAGCCAATACATCCTTGCCACCAATAAATGCCTATAAAACCGTTGTCTGTTCATCTTTTAAAGAATTAATATTCAATAGATTTGACAAAAGAGTTGCAAAGGCAGAACCAATGTCAGCACACGACGCAGCGAGGGCTGGATGCCGCCATTGTTGTTTGAATCAAACAGTTGCTTCGGCGCTACGTCACATCTATGAAATCCCGCCCGTCGATCCTGATTTGTTCATAGTTTTTTGCTATCTTAAAGGAGTTTGCAATGCCTTTGAGCCCAGATCCTTGTGTGGAGCTCAGCGAACTACAAAGGTCTGGAAAGAGTCATGTTAGGCAGCTGCCAGATCCTTATTAAGAAAAAATGACCGACAGGAAAGCGATTAACACTTTTTATTTGAACACACTCTCGCGCCGTACCTGCCGTCAAAACTTTAAAGCCCGACTGCACAGTTCCTACCTTCACAACAAAAGCACTTCATCCTGCCTGCGCTAATAAAATAAAAGTCTCAGACAGATAGCGCACTCAAGCTAGCAAACTACAGAGTTTGCCGCCAATGTATTTCTTGTAAAGTGTATAAAAAGCAGTATGGAAGCTGGACAATTAATATGGCAAAAAGCAACCACTTTCATGTGATATTGGACAGAAAGGTGGACTTTTTTTCTAATCTATTTGAATATGTGGACGTTGTCATCACTACTCTCTGATTCCAATCAATGCAAGTCATCAGAATCAGGTAATACACCAACTTATGTTCTTAAACCTGCTTGTATTATCATTAACACCTTTAACTTGTTAACAAAAACCTCTCTTTCATAAATAAATAAATATATTATTCATATATATGAACGAGGTAGATCCCCTTCACTTAATTGAAAAGTAGCTTACCTGCAGAAAAAGTGTGGTCTAGCAGGAACTCGGAAAGCAACAGCACTCTGTGGCATACATTAAATAATGAAGCAGTACTAAAGAATGGAACAATCGGTAGCACTAAATAGAACTAATTAAAAACAAGGGACAACATATGTGGTCCTCTCCAAGGTTCTCATAGTCATCATTGTCACCGATGTCCCACGGGGTGTGAGTTTTCCTTGCCCTTATGTGGGCCTACTGAGGATGTCGTAGTGGTTTGTGTTGTGGTTTGTGCAGCCCTTTGAGCCACTAGTGATTTAGGGCTATATAAATAAACATTGATTAATTGATTGAATGTGACTCATCGCTTTACATAGTGAAACCGATTGTCTACATTTTTAAAGGGGAACTACACTTTTTTTAAAATGTTGCTTATCTTTCACGTGGCGACGGTTGGATTTTTTTCTAATGCATTGTAAATATTAAATTAATGTAAATAAATGTTAGCTTACAGCGGAACCAAAGGGTGCTCCACTATTCCGCCCAAAAAATCCCATATACAACAATTCAAAAAGCGCCAACAGTATAACATCTACATTTCGTGACATGAATATTAACCAAGTATTAGTGAAATTAATATTCTAATCGATGACACAGACAAACTATTTATAGCGGTGCTGTGAACTCTTCATGTGTGCCTATGTTTACATCATTGTGGTTTTGCTGCTCCCTGGAAGTTTATTCTTGTTAATAAATCATGCATCTCACCTGGACAGAGGGTGGCTGTTGATATAATCTGACAAGTTGGGGCACTTTGACTTTGACAGCTTGACAGAGGTTTGTCTAACCAAAAGATTGCACATTCCAAGTTTGGTGGACATGATTTGCAAGTAGGTTTAGACCAGGGGTGCCCACACTTTTTCTGCTTTTTCACTTTTTCTACTTTTCAATTGACCAAGTCAATTCATATAAATCATTTATATTTATTTATGTATGAAAGAGCGATTTTTGTTAACAAGTTAAAGGTGTTTAATGATAATACAAGCATGTTTAATTCCTTTCTTTCATGAAGACAAGAATATAAATTAGTGTATTACCTGATTTCAGTGGCGGGCCGTGCGTTTCCCACCTCGGCCTTCAGTGATGTCCGACTCCAATGATTACGTCTCAAAATACCATCATTTATGTCACCACATGACCATTTCTGGAGAAATACTATACAGAAACATATTTACGCTCTACTGGGCATTGAATCACCACCAACAGTGTACGGGTTATTTTCTGCCGCATTTAAAAGTCAATAAACCCGCATCAGCAATTAAAACATATCTTATGTGGTACTGTCAAAATTTAAATTGCAAAAAACATCAAACATGAAAAAATAAAGAAATAACATTTCTGAACTCACAATCTGTAGAAACCATTCGAGCTTCCGGGGTTGGCTGTCATCGTCTCACAAGATGTAGTTTCTCTTTAAATATCCTTCTTAAAAATGGCCTGGCTAATTTATGTGTTGTCTAATCATGAAGGATGCAGACGAGGCGTGATGGCTGAGTTCTTAAAGTTTACTCCACCAGGTGCTCCTTACAAGCATCCCTCTGCTGGCTAAACGTGGCAACTGCGCATGCTCTGCACTACTGTGGCATGCTGGGTAATGGAGTTCTTGTGTTACCTAGCTCATAACATCACAATATATATCTGCCTTAGGCCATCTAGAAGGCTTTTCTGACAAACAATGGTGATCTGATTGGCTATTGCAATTGTCTGTCAACTGTACAGTGCACAGATGTTAATTCTGAAGGCTTTGAGCAGATTTGGTACAGCATGTCAACATAAGCAAGCTGAATTCTGATAAAACTCTAAACTAAAGACAACAGCGCTGAAAGGAGCATAATATGACATGAAGAGAATATGAATACTTTTAGATATTTAGGGAAAGTACATAAAAACATACTTTTATCTTTAGTTATGATCATGACTTCTGGTTATGTTAGGCCAGCAAAGAAGGCCTTGCTGGCCCTGACAGCACACCACAGCCTGATTCTGATGACTTGCATTGATTGGAATCAGACAGTAGTGATGATAATGTCCACATTTTCAAATGGAAGAGAAAAAAAGTCCTCCTTTCTGTCCAATACCACATGAAAGTGGTTGCTTTTTGCCATCTTATTTGTCCAGCTTCCATGCTCCTTTTTATACACTTTACAAGAAATACACTCTTATTTTGGTGGCGCAGGCAGGATGAAGCAGTGCTTTTGTTGTGAAGACAGGAACAGTGCAGTCGGTCTTGAGAGTTTTGACGGCAGGTGAGAGTCTGTTAAATAAAAAGCGTTTCTCGCCTTCCTGTCGGTCATTTTTTCTTAATCATCTGGAAGCAGCCAGCGTCATCTCCCAAGACCCTCGGGTGCCGTGAATGTCAATAAAGTGACAAAAGTGACGTCTTCGTGAAGATTGATCGCTGATTTTTAGGTCTATTTTTTGAACGACTGTTCTGGCGATGTACTGACACACCCTCCACCATCGATGTAATGAGCACCCCTGGTCTGGAGCCGCCCTAAACAATGAAAGCTTTGTTACTGTTGGTCAAGATAGAATATTGCTTTCACAAAATCCCCTAACAATCTTGATCCGAAACACCGTTTGATTGAAGACTACCTCATTTGACTGAATAGCAGCTGCAGTGGCGATGAATGAATGAGCTAAAGGAGAGAGGTGGCACATGGATTCACTCTTCACTACTTTCCCTCCCATGTTTTCTACACCCTGATTGTCTGTTTTGTCTTGTTCCAGCAGCCCTAATAGCATGCTGCAATCAGTCAGTCAGTCAGTGGGGGCAAGCCCTCCCTCCCTAGCGCCCATCCCCTCCCACGACCCTCCCTGCTTTTTTGCCGCTGTAAGTTGTGGTGGTGTTTGTGAATGAGCATGCGGGCTGCAGGATGTGAATGAAAAAGAGAAGAGAAGAATGGGGTAGGGCCGGGGGTGCCGTGTCTGTGCAGGCTTGAATGAAATGCAGCAAAGGATGGAGGGGAATTTAGAGGGAAGGAGCTGAATGAAAAGGAGTCACAATTTCGACAACGAGATAGCCACACCTTAATGGAAGTGTCCCTTTTAGAGCTGTGTGTCTGAGCCAATGGGGAATCTCCCCTACCTGTCTAACACACACACACACACACACACACACACACACACATACACACACACACACACACACACACACACACACACACACACACACGGTTTCCTGTGCAAGCGTCGTGCTTTGAATAATAACAGGGTTACCCAGGCAACCAGGCTTGGATGATGGATGTGCTGGGCCCTGATAAACAGAGCACAGAGCTCCTGTGTGTCGCAGTGGGAGTTTTCTTAATTCTCCAACAATTATCAAGCCTCTTCCGACCTGGGGTGATGTTTTTGTGTGCGCGCTGGTGTTTTTTGTGTCACTTGCATTGTTGTTTTTCAAGAAAAGGGCTGGCGTCTCATTTTGCTGAGTTTATAAACATAATATAAATAAAACCCCCCCCAAAAAAATATTAAAATATCAATGTAGTCATAGTAGTATTGACTAGATACTAGATATTTTACCCCCCCCCGGGTAAAATATATTCAGGAAGTGTCATGGATGCAAATTATTCTGGGTATTTGTTGTGTTGCGTTTATGTTGTGTTACTGTGAGGATGTTCTCCAGAAATGTGTTTGTCATTCTTGTTTCGTGTGGCTTCACAGCGTGGCGCATATTAGTAAGGGTATTAAAATTGTTTATATCACAACCATTAGTGTACTCTGTATCACCCAGTATGCCTTTCAATCTTGTACGTGCATCTGCGGAAGCTGCATTCAACATGTTGCTGGACTGGCAAACGGTTCGTACATGTTGTTGAAGGTGTCAAAGGCAATGGCTTCACAGCACGCCCTTATTCCCGTTATCTGAATGAGCACCATCGGATATTCGCGAGAACGTTGGCGGCTCCCAATACCTAATTTACTTTGTGACACGGGTCAGACTACCTCGTTTAGTGGTAAAGGTCGCCGACTGCGGATATATAACAACGGGCGGGTGGCGGGCGGTTGCGATTCTGATAAAATGTTGGTTCGGGTGGATGAAGACTTCCGTGATGCGGTTGCGGATGATATAATTGCCTATCGCGCATCTCTACTAAATACGCTATTGTACTTGGTATCATTAAAGAGGATGTGAGGTGTAGATCCACCCATGGTGTTTGTTTACATTGTGACGCCGGTGAGCTATTATCCTCCTACGGTGTGTAGTGAAGCATGTTTAGCTATTCCTTGTCCTGCAGTGATAATGGTACTTGTAGGAAACATACACTATTTGTCGCCATGGAGGCGAGGATTAGTCATTTAGAAGTAGCTAAAACACTACAGACTGTGGCTGCATGTTAGCCACTAGCTAACTTGCCATGTCTTAAAGCACTTCTTCCTGAGGGCGTTTTAGTGTTGTAACTTTACCTTTATCGTTAGTTTTTAAGGCAAAATGCGTTCATTCTCCCTTTTCTGTCTACACACTGTGTCTGCTTGTAAGTATTCTGTGATCGTGCGCTGCCGAACGTGCTCCTCTGCTCCTAAAACTGTCATGACGTGACGACGACGCGCCGTCATGCCTGTGTAAAAAAATTAATAAAAATAAAAAATAAAATAGGGGTGGCGGGAACCGGTACTTTTTAGAGCCGGTATAGTACCGAATATGATTCATTACTATACTAGTACCGGTATAGCGTACAACCCTTCTACAAACACGCACGCACTAATCTGACTCATTGGCATATGTTAATAACAAGGCTACTGGGAGGGAAAGAGTGGCTGTGACTCACCTCCACTCAGCATGCAAATGAATGATGTCACTACTTGATTTGATGAAGTAGGTGCTGCATACACTTCATTGTCAACACATGTGATGACATACAGTTAGGTCCATAAATATTTGCACATTGACACAATTTTCAGTATTCCAGCTCTGTACAACAACACAATGGATTTGACATGAAACAATCAAAATGTGCTTTAAGTGCAGACTTTGAGCTTTAATTTGAGGGTATTTACATCCAAATCAGGTGAACGGTGTTGAAATTACAACACATTTTATATGTGCCTTCCACTTTTTAAGGGACCAATTGTAATTGGACAATTGGCGACTCAGCTGTTCCATGGCCACGTTTGTGTTATTCCCTTGTTTTTTTTTCATTTATTTCATTTATAAAGAGCAAATAAAAGGCCTGGATGTCATTTCAATTGTGGTTTATTTATTTGGAATCTGGGGAGGTCATCTCTCAATATGAAGTCCAAAGAGCTGTCACCATACTTGCCAAACCTCCCGGATTATCCGGAAAACTCCTGAAATTCAGCGCCTCTCCTGAAAACCTCCCTGGACAAATTTTCTCCCGAAAATCTCCCGAAATTCAGGCAGAGCTGGAGGCCACGCCCCCTCCAGCTCCATGCGGACCTGAGTAAGGACAGCATGTTTTCACGTCCGCTTTCCCACAATGTGAACAGCGTGCCTGCCCAATGACGTTTTAACTGTAGAATGTTCTTGGTTTCTTATGTGGGTTTATTGTTAGGCAGTTTCATTAACGTCCTCCCACCGCAGTAACACACAAAAACAGCAATCACGTTTTCGTCTACCGTAAAGCAGTTCGTCTGCCGTAAACAACAATGTTGTGACACTCTTAAACAGGACAATACTGCTGTTTACTGTACATGCATATGGTTAGAAAAATAGTGACAGAGAATAGAACAAGGATGGACAATTCAACCCTTAACAATGAGTAGATTATGTGTGTGTATATGTGTAAATAAATGAACACTGAAATTCAAGTATTTATTTTATTTATATATATATATATATATATATATATAGCTCGGTTGGTAGAGTGGCCGTGTCTGCAACCGTGTCAGCAACTTGAGAGTTGCAGGTTCGATTCCCGCTTGTGCCATCCTATTTACTGCCGTTGTGTCCTTGGGCAAGACACTTTACCCACCTGCTCCCAGTGCCCCCCACACTGGTTTAAATGGAATTTAGATATTGGGTGTCACTATGTAAAGTGCTTTGAGTCACTTGAGAAAAGCGCTATATAAATACAATTCACAAAATTCACATATATATATGTATGTATATAAAAAATATGTATATATATTTAATATATATATATATAGCTAGAATTCACTGAAAATGAAGTATTTCTTATATATACTGTATATATGTGTGTGTCTTTGTATAAACATGGTGTGTGTGATGCGTCAGTGTAGTAGCACTGCGTAGAAGTGCTTGTAGTTTGTGCATATTGCATGTTGCTTCTGCCTGCTACTGTCTGCTTTCAGCTACTGCCACCGGCTAACCCTCCTTACAGCAGGTGAAAAGAGGAGCCGAGCGCGTAAGCCTCCTCTTGCCGGTACACAGCCTCTCCACCAACAAGACTCCTACAGTGTCTCCTCGCGGCCACACACGGTAACTGGGACCTCGCGGTCTCAGGCTAAACTGTAGGGGATCTTAGAGCAGCAGTGGGCCCCAGAGGCGAGGTGTGCAGGCCCACCGGTGGGTGGACACGCTCTGGCATCCGCCAACCACCGACCCATCTATGGGTCTAATAGTTGTCATCCCCTCCACCCCCACCTGCTGCCTTGTGGTACTTTTTGGAGAAGGAAAGGCTACGGGAGAAAAATCAGGAGTAGAGCCCCTGAGCCGACTGGGTGTCATTGCTGACCCCCCGCCGGCAGCTCCTGAAGCCAAGCCGATGCCAGATGTATTGCCTTGCTTTCCTTTGGGCCACATCGACACGGCTGAGAGGGGGATCTTGATATCTGGGCAACCCAAGATCTCCATACTTTCTGCCCAGGCTTGCGCCACGGAGAGATCACTCCAGCCTCCCCCCAAAAGGGAGGAAACAACACGGAAGCTGGCAGTCTTAAGTTCCACCCGATTGGCGCCAGCTTCGACGGTGGGAGAAATCATTGACTAATGTTTGGCCGCCGCCCGCCTCAAGCCCGGCAGTCCCCGGTCAATTAGGTGCCAACCCGCCAGAGCCGACATCATCCTGGCGGGGATTAGGGTAAAGCACGACTAGCAAATGTCAACAATTGCACCAAAGATGATCAGAAAAAAAGCAAAAACTGTGAGAAAGAAAACGAAGATACCAGCTCTTCGAGTATCAAGCTGGAATGTCAGAACAATGCGCACAGGGCTCTTGGACAGCCTTCATCTCATTGGCGACTCGTGCAAGACCGCTATCATTGACCGTGAGCTCCATCGACTCAATGTCGACATTACTGCGCTCCAAGAGACATGTCTTTCTGACTTTGGCTCTCTGAAGGAAAAGCACTATACTTTTTTCTGGCAGGGAAAGAGTGCAGAGGAATCCCGGGAATATGGTGCGGGATTTGCAGTGAATAACACTCTGCTTCCCATGATAGACCCACCGATACGAGGGTCACAGCGGATCCTTGTAATCCGCCTTTTTACCAGCAGCAGACCAGCAAACCTGTTGTGTGCTTAATCCCCGACCCTCTACTCACCACCAGAGTCAAAAGACAAGTTCTACGAGGATCTCGACGCGGCTGTCAACACCATCCCGAAAAATGAGCATCTGCTACTTCTGGGTGACTTCAATGCCAGGATAGGTGCTGACCACAAATCCCGGCCAGACTGCCTTGTCTCTTTGGAGTGGGTAGTATGAACGAAAATGGACAATGTCTACTAGAGCTGTGCTGCTACCACAAGCTCTGCATCACAAACACCTTCTTCCAGACAAAGCCTCGGCACCGGGTATCTTGGAGACACCCCAGATCTAAATATTGGCACCAGTTTGACCTCATCATCACGAGGCGAGGGGCCCTTAACAGCGTGCTTATCACAAGGACGTTTCACAGTGCAGACTGACACACGGACCATTCAGTAGTCTTCAGCAAGGTCAAGCTTCGACCAAAACCGATCTATCACACCAAGCAGAAGGCCCGTCCATGCATCAATGCCAGCCGTTATACCAACCCGACTGTCACACAACCCTCCCTCACTTCCCTTGACCAAACACTCTGTGGACCATCAATCAGGCAAAGTGCTGTGGACAAATGGAATTGCTTGCGTGATACCATCTACGACCAAGCCATTGCAACATATGGTAAGAGAACGAGAAGAAATGCAGACTGGTTTGAGGCTAGTGCTGCTGTGATGGAGCCAGTTATAGAGGCAAAGCATACCGCTTTCCTCAAGCACAAGGGAAACCCGTCACAGAGGAACCTTGACGCCTTGAGAAAGGCCAAGAGCGAAGCCCAGCGAATGACACGTAGCTGTGCCAACAACTACTGGCTCGAGCTCTCCTCAAACATACAAAGGGCCTCAGACACGGGAGATATCAGGGGCATGTATGAGGGGATAAAGCAAGCAACCGGCCTGTCCATCAAGAAAACAGCACCACTGAAAGCCAAGTCTGGAGAAGTGATCACTGACCGCAACAAGCAGATGGGAAGATGGGCCGAACACTATACAGAGTTATATGCCACTGAGACATTGTGTCAGAGGCGGGTCTGAATGGAGTTGCAAACCTGCCTGTTATGATGGAGCTCGACAAGGAACCCACGCAGGAAGAGCTCAGCAAAGCTATTGACAACCTTTCATGCGGCAAGGCCCCAGGTGCTGACGGGATAACACCTGATGTCATAAAACTTGGGAAACCTTCGTTACTGCCGCACCTTCACGATCTCCTCTGCCTCTGTTGGAAAGATGGAGCCGTCCCCCAGGATCTGCGTGACTCCAAGATTGTCACACTGTATAAGAACAAGGGAGACCGTAGTGACTGTAATAATTACCACGGCATCTCCCTGCTT
Source organism: Nerophis ophidion (assembly GCF_033978795.1). Taxonomy (NCBI): domain Eukaryota; kingdom Metazoa; phylum Chordata; class Actinopteri; order Syngnathiformes; family Syngnathidae; genus Nerophis; species Nerophis ophidion. The sequence continues at coordinate 23,365,844 of NC_084624.1, read as the reverse complement.
AACATCGTGGGGAAAGTCTTCGCTCTTGTCGCCCTCGCTAGACCCCACCTCCTTGCGGAACGTGTCTACCCTGAGTCACAATGTGGCTTTGGGGCAGCAAGATCCACAGTGGACATGATTTTCACCCTTCGACAGCTGCAGGAGAAGTGCCAGGAACAGAGTAGACCCTTATATCTCGCCTTTGTCGATCTCACTAAAGCATTCGACCTTGTCAGCAGAGATGGTCTTTTCAAGCTGCTTGCAAAGATCAGCTGCCCCCCAAAACTCCTCGCCGTCATAAGATCATTCCACGAAAACACACAGGGTTCCGTCTGTTGGAAAGGAGGATCATCAGAGGCCTTTCCAATCCGCAGCGGCGTAAAACAGGGCTGCGTTCTTGCGCCAACCCTCTTTGGAATTTTCTTCTCCCTCGTTTTGTCTACTGCTTTCGGCACATGGTCTGAAGGTGTCCTCTTACACACGAGAGCTGATGGGAAACTTTTCAACCTTGCCCGTTTGCGCTCCAAGACCAAGGTGACCAGTGTCCTCCTGAGGGAAATGCTTTTTGCTGATGATGTAGCTCTAGCATCCCACACCGAGTCCGGGCTCCAGAGGCTGATGGACAGGCTTTCATCTGCCTGTAAAGAGTTTGGTCTCACCATCAATCTAAAGAAAACCAATGTCATGGGCCAAGATGCTGAAACTCCACTCTCCATCTCCGTCGACAATCAGACTCTGGAATGTGTAAACACCTTTACATACCTTGGATCTGCAATCTCCAGGGACTTCTCACTTGACACAGAACGTGCCATCCGGCCAGCGAGAGCCGCCACAGTGATGGCCAGGCTGTCCAAAAGAGTATGGTCGAACAACCAGCTATCCACATGCACTAAACTCCAGGTCTACCAAGCCTGCATCATTAGCACACTGATGTATGGCAGCGAGGCCTTGACCACCTACACCAGACATGAGAAACAGCTAAACAGCTTCCACCTGCGCTGTCTTCGCCGCATCCTGGGAATCTCATGGTAGGACAAAATTCCCAAGATGGAAGTCCTAGATCGTGCTCACTCCACCAGCTTGTTCACCATGCTCAGCCAACGCCGCCTGAGATGGTTTGGCCATGTCCACAGGATGGACCCCAGCCGGCTCCCCAGAGCTGTCCTGTACGGCGAATTGTCAACAGGCTTCAGACCCCTTGGTCGCCCCCGACTGCGTTTCAAGGACGTGTGCAAACGTGACATGAAACTGGCAGACATCGACCACAACAACTGGGAGGAAGCTGCAAAAGACCGCGACGTTTGGAGGCAGACTGTTGCCACAGGAACCCGCCGTGCCGAGGAGAAGCATATCTCCCTGTTGCAGGCGAGGAGACTAAAGAGAAAACTGCGTATTGGGGACCTGCTCCTGTGTCAGAACCCTCCGCATACGTATGCGTCAACTGCACCAGAGATTGTCACTCCAGAGTGGGGCTGTACAGCCACAGCCGCCGCTGCAAGAGAGAATGAACTCCCCCAGGCGCAACCCATCGTCACTGACGGACGGATGCCTATAAAAAAAAAAATAAATAAAAAAAAAGAAATATATATATATATATATATATATATATATATATATATGTATGTATATGTGTGTGTACCCTGCCTTCCGCCCGATTGTAGCTGAGATAGGCACCAGCGCCCCCCCTCGACCCCAAAGGGAAAATGGATGAATGGATATATATATATGAAATACTTGACCCTTAACCACGCCCCCAGACCCACCGCCAAACACGCCCCCACCCCTCACCTCCCGAAATCGGAGGTCTCAAGGTTGGCAAGCATGGCTGTCACTATCAGTGAAGCAAGCCATCATTAGGCTGAAAAATCAAACCAAAGCCATCAGAGAGATAGCATAAACATTAGGTGTGGCCAAATCAACTGTTTGGTACATCCTTAAAAAGAGAGAACACACTGCTGAGCTCAGCAACACCAAAAGACCTGGAAGACCACAGAAAACAAATGTGGTGGATGACAGACAAATCCTTTTCCTAGTCAAGAAAAAGCCCTTCACAACAGTTGGCCAGATGAAGAAAACTTTCAAGGAGGTAGGTGCATCTGTGTCCAAGTCAACAATTAAGAGAAGACTTCACCGGAGGAAATACAGGTTTCATCTCAAGGTGTAGGCCATTGGTGAGCTTCAAAAACAGGAAGGCCAGATTGGATTTTGCCAAGAAACATCTAAAATAGCCTGTACAGTTCTGGAACAACATCTTATGGACAGATGAGACAAAGAGCAACTTGTACCAGAATGATGGAAAGAGAAGGGAAGGAACTGTTCAAGATCCAAAGCATACCACCTCATCAGTGAAGCATGCTGTTGGTAGTGGCATGCATGGCTGCCAGTGGAAATGGATCTCTTATATTTATTGATGAAGTGACAGCTGAAAAAAGCAGCAGAATGAATTCTGAAGTGTTTGGGGCAATATTATCTGCTCATATTAAGCCAAATGCTTTAAACTCATTGAACGGCGCTTCACAATGCAGATGGACAATGACCCAAAGCATACTGCGAAAGCAACCAAATAGTTTTTTACGGAAAAGAAGTGGAATGTTCTGCAATGACCAAGTCAATCACCTGACCTGAATCCGATTAATCATGAATTTCACTTGCTGAAGACAAAACTGAAAGGAAAATGCCCAAAGAACAATCAGGATGTGAAGACAGCTGCAGCGGAGGCCCGACAGAGCATCAGCCTGGACCAAACCCAGCGTCTGGTGATGTCTATGGGTTCCACACTTCAGGCTGTCATTGACTGCAAATGATTTGCAACAAAGTATTAAAAAGTGACACTTTTATTTATGGTTGTGTTAGTTTCCTCCGCCGGGTGGTGGGGCTCTCCCTTAGAGATAGGGTGAGAAGCTCTGTCATCCGGGAGGAGCTCAAAGTAAAGCCGCTGCTCCTCCACATTGAGAGGAGCCATATGAGTTTGTTCGGGAATCTGGTCAGGATGCCACCCGAACGCCTCCCTGTGGAGGTGTTTAGGGTACGTCCAACCGGTAGGAGGCCACAGGGAAGACCCTGGACAAGTTGGGAAGACTATTTCTCCCGGCTGGCCTGGGAACGCCTCGGGATCCCCTGGGAAGAGCTGGACGAAGTGGCTGGGGAGAGGAAAGTCTGGGCTTCCCTGCTTAGGCTGCTGCCCCCACGACCCGACATCTGATAAGCGGAAGAAAATAGATGGATGGATATATTAGTTAGTCCAATTACTTCTGGTCCCTTAAAAAGTAGAATACACGTATATAATGTGTTGAAATTCCTACACCGTTCACCTGATTTGGATGTAAATACCCTCAAATTAATGCTCAAAGTCTGCACTTAAAGCACATCTTGATTGTTTAATTTCAAATCCATTGTGGTGTTGTACACAGCTGGAATACTGAAAATTGTGTCAATGTCCAAATATTTATGGGCCTAACTGTATGTAAAACATGTAAGGAGAAATGAGTCAATAACACTCAGAAATGTGACGACTAAAAGAGTGCACTGTGTCTCATACTGACTCATTAATTTGGATATACCAATCGATGCTATGATTAGGTCTGTTGTGTAGAAATATAGTGCACTATGCACTTGAGACAGCCATACTTGGCTCAATGCAACACTGGCATAGGAACAGGATTTCAGAAAAAGATTCTACCATCCCATTACAATAATGGTAAAATAAAATAACAATGAACAGTATAGAGATGTGGTGATGGAACAACCGCTGATCAGTATCGGCCGATTTTCGTAAAGAATAATGTGATCGTTCATTGCCGATTAAAGGGGAACTGAACTTTTTTGGAATTTCGCCTAATCTTCATAATTATTGTGAGAGACAAGAACACAAATGTATTTTATTTAATCTTTTTGCATTCTAATCCAAATGCAGCTGAGATAGGCTATAGCCCCCCCCGCGACCCCGAACGGGACAAGCGGTAGAAAATGGATGGCTGGATAAAAAATGCTCTTAGATGTGGCTAATAGGAATCCCCGGTGTTACTTGAAATAGGAACAGCACTTTTCTTTTAAAACGTTGCCTATCGTTCACAATTATTATTGAAGACATGACGACAGATGTACTTTTGTAATGCATTCTAACTCCTAAATACAAACCCCGTTTCCATATGAGTTGGGAAATTGTGTTGGATGTAAATATAAACGGAATACAATGTTTTGCAAATCATTTTCAACCCATATTCAATTGAATACACTACAAGGACAAGATATTTGATGTTCAAACTCATAAACTTTATTTTTTTTGCAAATAATAATGAACTTAGAATTTCATGGCTGTAACACGTGCCAAAGTAGTTGGGAAAGGACATGTTCACCACTGTGTTACATCACCTTTTCTTTTAACAACACTCAACAAATGTTTGGGAACTGAGGAAACTAATTGTTGAGGCTTTGAAAGTTGAATTCTTTCCCATTCTTGTTTTATGTAGAGCTTCAGTCGTTCAACAGTCCGTGGTCTCCGCTGTCGTATTTTACGCTTCATAATGCGCTAGACATTTTCGATGGGAGACAGGTCTGGACTGCAGGCGGGCTAGGAAAGTACCTGCACTCTTTTTTTACGAAGCCACGCTGTTGTAACACCTGTCTTGCTGGAATAAGCAGGGGCGTCCATGATAACGTTGCTTGGATGACAACATAAGTTGTTCTAAAACCTGTATGGACCTTTCAGCATTAATGGTACCTTCACAGATGTGTAAGTTAACCATGCTTTGGGCACTAATGCACCCCCATACCATCACAGATGCTGGCTTTTGAACTTTGCGCCTATAACAATCCGAATGGTTATTTTCCTCTTGGTTCTGGAAGACTCCACATCCTCTGTTTCCAAATATAATTTGAAATGTGGACTCGTCAGACCACAGAACACCTTTCCACTTTGCATCAGTCCATCTTAGATGATCTCGGGCCCAGCCAAGCCGGTGGCGGTTCAGGATATTGTTGATAAATGGGTTTTGCTTTGCATAGTAGAGTTTTAACTTGCACTTACAGATGTAGCGACCAACTGTAGTTACTGACAGTGGTTATATGAAGTGTTCCTGAGCCCATGTGGTGATATCCTTTACACACTGATGTCGGTTTTTGATGCAGTACCGCCTGAGAGATCAAAAGTCTGTAATATCATCGCTTACGTTCAGTGATTTCTCCAGATTCTCTAAACTTTTTGATGATTTTACGGACCGTAGATGGTAAAATCCCTAAATTCCTTGCAATAGCTAGTTGAGAAATGTTGTTCTAAAACTGTTCGACAATTTGCTTACAAAGTGGTGACCCTCACCCCATCCTGGTTTGTGAATTACTTAGCATTTCATGGAAGCTGCTTTTATACCCAATCATGGCACCCACCTGTTCCCAATTAGCCTGCACACCTGTGGGATGTTCCAAATAAGTGTTTGATGATCATTCCTCAACTTTATCAGTATTTATTGTCACCTTTCCCAACTTCTTTGTCACGTGTTGCTGGCATCAAATTCCAAAGTTAATGATTATTTGCACAAAAAAAAAGTTTATCAGTTTGAACATCAAATATGTTGTCTTTTTAGCATATTCAACTGAATATGGGTTGAAAATTATTTGCAAATCATTGTATTCTGTCTATATTTACATCCAACACAATTTCTCAACTCATATGGAAACGGGGTTTGTAAACAATAAAAGTCCGCTTACAGTGGCCAATGGGAGGTTTTTGTCCGTGCCTGCGTGTACAGGAAGTGATGTCACCAAAATGGCAGCCCCGCTGGCTTCAAGCGGCATACAAAATGAATGAATGAAACGTTCGTAGGCCAAGACATGGTACGCACACAGACGCACATTTGACAAGATGTAAAGGTTAATAAAGGTTTGTAAATAGAGGTGCGATGTGTAGGAGACAACACTAATTTTAAGGAGGGGAGGGGACCAGTACTTTTTAGAGGCGGTATAGTACCGAATGTGATTCATTACTATACTAGTACCGGGTACCGGTATGGTGTACAACCCTACTACAAACACGCACACACTAATATGACTCATTGACATATGTTGATAACAAGGCTACTGGGAGGTAAAGAGTGGCTGTTACTCACCTCCACTCAGCATGCCAATCAATTATGTCACTACTTGATCTGACTGATGACTCGTATTAGTGATGACTTACAATTTTTCTTCCGTTGTTTGCTAAGCTCTAATAATTTTCTAAGTATAATGATTGATGATAAATGGAACTTGAAACCTCATATAAAAAATATATAACAAAGTTGCAAGAAACACGTATAATAATGAATTGAGCTAAATATGTTCTAGACCAAAATCACTTCATATTCTCTACTGCTCACTAGTGTTACATATCATATAAGGCAGTGGTTCTCAAATGGGGGTACACGTACCCCTGGGGGTACTTGAAGGTATGCCAAGGGGTACGTGAGATTTTTTTTTTAAATATTCTAAAAATAGCAACAATTCAAAAATCCTTTATAAATATATGTATTGAATAATACTTTAACAAAATATGAATGTAACTTCATAAACTGTGAAAAGAAATACAACAATGCAATATTCAGTGTTGACAGCTAGATTTTTTGTGGACATGTTCCATAAACATTGATGTTAAAGATTTCTTTTTTTGTGAAGAAATGTTTAGAATGAAGTTGATGAATCCAGTCCCCAAAAAGGGCACTTTAAGTTGATGATTACTTTTATGTGTAGAAATCTTTATTTAGAATTGAATCATTTGTTTATTTTTCAAAAAGTTTTAGTTATTTTTATATATTTTTTTCCAAATGTTTCAAGAAAGACCACTACAAATGAGCAATATTTTGCACTGTTATACAATTTAATACATCAGAAATTGATGACATAGTGGTGTATCTGAGGGTTACTGGTTCAATCCCCACCTTCCACCATCCTAGTCACGTCCGTTGTGTCCTTGGGCAAGACACTTCACCCTTGCTCCTGATGGGTCCTGGTGAGCGCCTTGCATGGCAGCGCCCGCCATCAGTGTGTGAATGTGTGTGTGAATGGGCGAATGGGGAAATATTGTCAAAGCGCTTTGGGCTCCTTAAAAAGGGGTAGAAAAGCGCTATACAAGTACAACCCATTTACCATATCTGAGTTACAGTGTAGAAATATGGGGAAATAATTACAAAAGTACACTTCATTCACTAACAGTGTCACAAAAAAGATCAGTTAGAATAATACATAATGTTGGATATAGAGAACATACAAACCCTTTATTTATTGAATCAAAGATACTGAAATTCCACGACATAGTGAATTGGCAAACAGTTAAAATTATACACAAAGCAAACTATAACCTGCTACCCAAGAATATACAACAATTCTTCTCAACAAAAGAGGAGAAATATAATCTTCCAGAAAAATTTAATTTTAAACATTTGTACGCACGTACAACACTTAAGACCTTCAGTATATCAGTATGTGGAATTAAATTATGGAATGGATTATCATTAAGCAAAGCAATCAAAAAATGTACTAATATGATCCACATCAAGAAACTCTTCAAACTTAAAGTGTTTACAAAGTACAAAGAAGAAGAATCATGATAATCTTTCTGAATTTATTCATCCATCCATTCTTTCATTCTTAAAATAACCTTACTTATCTCATCGGTATGGAATACAACTTACTTCACCAATTATTTAGTTATTTATTTTTTATTGTGATACTTATGGAGTATATTGTCAATACATTGAGAACAGGAAGTGAACAGAAGTTTTAGCAACTGTTATGTAAAAGAAAAGGGGTACGATTGAACAATCTCAGCTTCTTCCTACTCCTTTTTGAATATGTTGAAAAAAGAAACTGGAAATTGTGATGTATCATGTTGTATGCTTGCATGTTCGAAATTAACTCAAACTCAAACTCAAAGTTGCTAACAACCTTTCAGACACTTTTCTAGCAGATATGTGTGTCGTGGCTGTATCTCTTAAGGTCACGTGCGTGCGTGCGTGCGTGTGTGCGTGGGAGTGCGTGTGTGCGTGCGTTCTGGCAATGCTTACTTAATGGGGACATTGCTCTGTTTACACAGTCACTTTTCGGGGACCTCTGACGGTATGGGGACAAAAAAACAGGTCCCCAAAAGGGGAACGTTTTTAAATGATAGTCAGATCCATTCTGAAGATGCCTAAGTGATTTTTAGGTTTTGGTCCATGAAACATGTTTACTGGTTAGTTTGAGTGTGTGACATTTGCACAGCAGCCCCCTCATCGGGTTGTAGCTTGAACATTTAAGTGGTGAAACTTCCTATAAGAGGTGGGTAGTAACGCGCTACATTTACTCCGTTACATTTACTTGAGTAACTTTTGGGATAAATTGTACTTCTAAGAGTAGTTTTTATGCAACATACTTTTACATTTACTTGAGTATATTTATAGAGAAGAAACGCTACTTTTACTCCGCTCCATTTATCTGCAATCAGGTCGCTACTCGCTACTTTTTTTTATCGATCTGTTAATGCACGTTTTGTTTGTTCTGATTTTGTCAGACACCCATTCAAAGTAGGATCTACGCATGCCTGCGTTTCACCAATCACATGCAGTCACTGGTGACGTTGGACCAATCAAACAGAGCCAGGTGGTCACATGACCGTCACACGTAGAACCCGACATGTTGAAAAACTTTTTGGGGTGTTACCATTTAGTGGTCAACTGTACGGAATATGTACTGTACTGTGCAATCTACTAATAAAAGTTTCAATCCATCAACCAATCAATCAAAAGTGTAAAGGAAAAAAGACACTTTTTATTTCAACCGTACTTCCCGTTCTAAGCCTAAAGACTGATCGCACAGTTCCTGTCTTCACAATAAAAGTGCCGCTCCATCGCGCCTGCGCTAACAAAATAAGAGTCTCCGAAAGCCAGAGCAAACAAGCTAGCAAGCTACGGAGTTTGCCGCCAATGTATTTTTTGTAAAGTGTATAAAAACGAATATGGAAGCTGGACAAATAAGATGCCAAAAACCTACGACTTTCATGTGGTATTAGACAAAAAAGAGGAAGTTTTTTTCTCCTCCATTTGAAAACCGGGACGTTATCAGCACTACTGTCTGATTCCAATCAATGCAAGTCATCACAATCAGGTAATACACCAACTTATATTTTTGTCTTCATTAAAGATAGGAATCTATATGTTAAACATGTATGTATATTCATTAAAACACCTTTAACATGTCAACAAAAACTGCAAAATAAATAAATATAAATTATATATTGTATATATAAATGTATATATATATGTACATATATACAGTATATATATATGATATATGTATATGTATATATGAGGTAGATCACCTCGACTTGGTCATTTATTAAGTAATTGATTAACGTTGAAAAACTTATTGGGGTGTTACCATTTAGTGGTCAATTGTAGGGAATATGTACTGTACTGTGCAATCTACTAATAAAAGTTTCAATCAATCAATAAATGCCTACTGAGCCTATGGTGCTGTTAAGTTATTGTGGCTCAATTTCCCTTAATTTTGTATTATTTATTTAATATATAATATTGTTTTAGTGGCTTAAGAGATATTCCTAGCTATGAATTTGCTCATTGCTATTTTTATGTTTGTGTGCATTATTTGTTGCCGTAATCATTAAACAAACAGGTTACTCATCAGTTACTCAGTACTTGAGTATTTTTTTCACAACATACTTTTTACTTTTACTCAAGTAAATATTTGAGTGACTACTTCTTACTTTTACTTGAGTAATAAATCTCTAAAGTAACAGTACTCTTACTTGAGTACAATTTCTGGCTACTCTACCCACCTCTGAGCTGTATTCTGAGGCTCATGTTATATTTAATTTGAACTTTTTTTTTTAAATGGTCCTCAGTAGTCACGTACAAATTTGTGTGAATTATGTAAAATTATTTAAATTTTGTCCCCATCAACCATATTAACTCTTTTTCCCCAGTGAGAATGATCAGCACATTACTTCATCAATCCAGCGTTTTAAAGACGTGTATGAGCTTAACTGGGAAGTGGCCATTTTACCTATTTTTTTTAATGCCTCAACAATCTGTAGAAAGGGTGGTCCCCACAAGTGATGATCAAAAACTCGGTCCCCATTCCAAATGATAAACAGTATGTGTGTGTGTGTGTGTGTGTGTGTGTGTGTTTGTGTTAAAAAGTACCAATGTTTGTCACACACACACTAGGTGTGGCGAAATTATTCTCTGCATTTGACCCATCACCCTTGATCACCCCATGGGAGTTGCGGGGAGCAGTCAGCAGCAGCGGTGGCCACGCCCGGGAATAATTTTTGGTGATATAACCCCCAATTCCAACCCTTGATGCTGATTGCTAAGCAGGGAGGTAATGGGTCCCATTTTTATAGTCTTTGGTATGACTCGGCCGGGGTTTGAACTCACAACATACCGATCTCAGGACGGACACTCTAACCCAGGGGTCACCACCCTTTTTGAAACCAAGAGCTACTTCTTGGGTACTGATTAATGCGAAGGGCTACCAGTTTGATACACACTTAAATAAATTGCCAGAAATAACCAATTTGCTCAATTAACCTTTAATAATTATATTTATATATATAAAAAAATGGGTATTTCTGTCCGTCATTCTGTCGTATATTTTTTTTCATTTTACAGAAGGTTTTTTTTTGTAGAGAATAAATGATGAAAAAAACACCTATTTGAGCGGTTTAAAAAAGGAGAAAACACGAAAAAAAATGTAAATAAAATATTGAAACATAGTTTGTCTTCAATTTCGACTCTTTAAAATTCTAAATTCAACCGAAAAAAATGAAGAGAAAAACTAGGTAATTTGAATCTTTTTGAAAAAATAAGAAAAATAATTTATGGAACTGATTAAGATTAATTTTAGAATTTTGATGACATGTTTTAAATAGGTAAATTCCAATCTGCACTTTGTTAGAATATATAACAAAATGGACCAAGCTATATTTCTAGATTTCTAGATTTTCCATAACAAAAATGTTAAAAGAAATTCAAAAGACTTTGAAATAAGATTTAAATTTGATTCCACAGATTTTGTATATTTGCCAGAATAATGTTTTTTTAATTTTAATCATAATAAGTTTAAAGAAATATTTCACAAATATTCTTTGTCGAAAAAACAAGCTAAAATGAAGAATTAAATTAAATGTATTTATTATTCTTTATAATAAAAAAAAATACTTGAACATTGATTTAAATATTTAGGAAAGAAGAGGAAGGAATTTAAAAGGTAAAAAGGTATATGTGTTTAAAAATCCTAAAATCATTTTTAAGGTTGTTTTTTTTCTCTAAAATTGTCTTTCTGAAAGTTATAAGAAGCCAAGTAAAAATATAAATTGATTTATTTAAACAAGTGAAGACCAAGTCTTTGAAATATTTTATTGGATTTTCAAATTCTATTTGATTTTTGTCTCTCTTAGAATTAAAAATGTCGAGCAAAGCGAGACCAGCTCGCTAGTTAATAAATACAATTTAAAAAATAGACGCAGCTCACTGGTAAGTGCTGCTATTTGAGCTTTTTTTAGAACAGGCCAGCGGGCTACTCATCTGGTCCTTACGGGCTACCTGGTGCCCGCGGGCACCGCGTTGGTGACCCCTGCTTTATCCACTAAGCCACGTGTGTGTTTGTGTGCGTGCGCGTGCGTATAAATTAAGGTGTAAAATCAGACTGCAGCAACAGCAAGGGGATTACGCTTCCTGCTTCTGCTGGGATGGTGCTCTCAAAAGTCATGCTGCTCCAGCTGATGAATAACATCCCAGAAGCTAGAACAGGAGATTTTTACAGCAAGGCAACTCCAGGAAAAATACAGTGAACATCAGTACCTTCTCCCGGCCTTCATCAACCTTTCCAAAGCCCTTGACACAGTAGACATGGGGCTCCTGTGGCGTGTGTTTGACAGGTTTGGCTGTCCAGCCAAATTTGTTCACATACAGAAACAATTTCACAACTGAATGATGGCCCGAGTGACCATTGGTGGACAGGAGTCGGTACCATTCCCTGTCCACTGCTCCACAAGGAGCTTGAGCACAACAGTAGTGGATTTCAGACTGGATGGCAACATTAGACTCGGCTGAGTCTAATGTGCAGGTTCTTGAGACGCAGTATGCAGATGCCTTTGCCTTTATAGCACACTCTCCTTCAGACAACCTTCAGATCATCATTGTTGTGGCTCTACAGCTCTACAGAAGTATGAGGTTGTCAGTCAACATCAAAAAGACAGAAGTGGTCGGCCAGTGGAGTTCCAGCGCTCCACCTACCCCGCCCATCTATACCATCAACAGCAAACCATTGGCAATAACCCCCTCTTTTAAGTATCTTGGCAGTATTCTTTAAGAGGACTGCAGCATCGATCAAGAAGTTCAGAATCGTATTAGACAAGAATCAGCTCCCTTTGGGAGATTGCGACTCTGGGTGTTCCAGAACAGGAATCTACATCTGCATACTAAAGTTGCTGTTTGCCAAGCAGTCTGGCTCACTGCTCTCTTTTACAGCTGTGAGGCATGGGTCACATACAGTCGCCACATAAAATCCCTGGAGTGCTTCCACATAGTTTGCCTGGCAGGATGGTGTGCCTCACACAGCGATACTTGCAAAGACTAACGGCAGAAGTATAGAGGCCATGATCATCTAACATCAGCAGTGCTGTGGTTTGAATACCTATAGACCTGCTGCTCCACAGAGTATTGTATGGCCAACTACACAGCGGACCGCACCAGGCAGGTGGGACAAAGATCATCTGAAAACCTCAATGAGGAAATGTAACACCAGGCCAGAGGACCTTGAGGTCATCGTTTCTGATCGTGCCCTCAGGAAGCAGTGCTGTTGTGAGGGGACTCACCAGCTGGAAAGGGAGCAAACTGCCAGACGGTAGATGCATTAATTAGAAGAAACACACCCAGAGATGCCAGGACCACCACTACAACAAACTACATATGTCCGACCTACAATATAGTATGCGGCTCCATGATTGGACTGTACAGCCATCAGAGTCCACCGTTAAAGTTAGAAGTGGACGTCATCATGGGGATTCAATGGACAACCAAAAGAATGTTTGTAGGTGAGTGGTCAAAAAAATTAACTCTGATTTGCTTCTGTAAAATTTGTTTGGCATGTCTAAATCCGAACATAAGACAACTCTTTCTTTCAAGATTTCAGTTTCAAGTCAGAACCCATTCTCAGGGATGGGAATTTTCCGTGGATCCGTGGAGTTCCGCCAATTTTGGTGCTGCAGGGTGGTTTTTGTCTCTGCGTTAGAGATGCGCGGATACTGATAGGCAATTATATCATCCGCAACCGCATCACTAAAGTCGTCATCCACCCGCCATCCTCCCAAACCAACATTTTATCAAAGCCACAACCGCCCGCCACCCGCCCGTTGTTATATATCTAATATAGACGATGCAAGGCATTAGTGAGGTTAGAAAGTGTAACTCCCTCCAAATAGCACAGACACAATGGCTTTCTTGAACTGATTTATTTGAAGGCTTCCTTTCCGTTCAAATTCACCGTGAAAACTGTAATAAATAAAGCACGTTACAAACGTAAAAATTATAACATGCACAGCATGTGGATCAAACATTTTACCAAGTAAATTACCAACAAATGACAAACAAATATCTCGGCCAAACCCAGAAGTAGCTTCCTTACATCCATCGAGAGACCAAACGAGACACTTCAAAATAAAAGTATGCCCAGTTAGTGTTTGAAAGAGTGCTGCTCGTTTTTCGTATGTGGGTAACAACATTTAACTATTTATAAATGGTTGATTTATATAGGCTAGTAAGGTAAAGTGTTGTACCTGACAAGTTTCGGCTACCTTGCTTCTGCAGCCTTCATCAGAGGTGTCACGTGATGTTAGTGTGATGTTGTCTGTGACGTGATATATGGATTGTACCATCAAGAGTTGTCAGCTACAACACTTTACCTACTTGCCTTTATAAATCAACCATTTATAAATACACGTCAGTAGGCTAAATGAACCTCTTCAACATAATATTTAACTATGTATATATATTTCCGAATGGTTCAACCGCCACCTGCCCGGATCTATTTAAAATCAATTTTTTCGTCATGTCACCCGCCCAACCCGCGTCCGCGGGTGAGACCGCAAACCACGCATCTGTACTCTGCGTTGACCTAGTTATCAGTACAAGGCAGAGAATTCCAAATAATCCAAAAGTGTGCAAGAGGTTGATATGTGTGTAAACTTGTATACATAAATTTCATCACATGATACATTTTTATGAAAATATTTGCTAATAAATGTGAAATTTTGGTCAGGAAAATATTGTTAGATTTTGACTCAAAATAGCAGGAAAGCTAACATAGATTTCAATCATTCAATCAATGTTTATTTATATAGCCCCAAATCACAAATGTCTCAAAGGACTGCACAAATCATTACGACTACAACATCCTCGGAAGAACCCACAAACATTTTTCTGGGGGGACATGCCCCCAGACCACCCTAGCAGGCGAGTGCACTATGTGCACTTGGTTGCGGCCTTCCGCAAAGTGGTGTTTCAGGATTAAAACATTTTCAGCTGATTTTGTAAATCTTCATTCCAAGACCTGGATTCTATTCATAACTTTTATGGACCGAATTTCTAGGCACGGTCATGGCGTTGAGGGGATCCGGTTTGGTGGCTGCAGGATTAGGTCTCTGCTTTTTGCAGATGATGTGGTCTTTATGGCTTCATCTGGCCAGGATCTTTATCTCTCACTAGATCGGTTCGCAGCCGAGTGTGAAGCGATTGGGATGAGAATCAGCACCTCCAAGTCAGAGTCCATGGTTCTGGAGGGTGGAGTGCCATCTCCAGGTTGGGGAAGAGATCTTGCCCCAAGTGGAGGAGTTCAAGTACCTCAGAGTCTTGTTCATGAGTGAGGGAAAAGTGGATGGTGACATCGATTGGCAGATTGGTGCGCCGTCTTCAGTAATGCGGACGCTGTATTGATCCGTTGTGCTGAAGAAGGAGCTAAGCCGGTCGATCTACGTTTCCATCCTCACCTATAGTCATGAGCTTTGGGTTATGCCCGAAAGGACAAAATCACGGGGACAAGCGGCCGAAATGGGTTTCCTCCGCTGGGTGGCGGGGCTCTCCTTTAGAGAGAGGGTGAAAAGCTCTGCCATCCGGGAGGAGCTCCAAGTACAGCCTCTGCTCCTCCACATCGAGAGGAGCCAGATGAGGTAGTTGGGGCATCTGGTCAGAATGCCATCTGAACGCCTCCCTCGGGATGTTTTTAGGGCACGTCCGACCGGTAGGAGGCCAAGTGAAAGACCGAGGTCACGTTGGGAAGACTATGTGTCCCGGCAGGCCTTGGAACGCCTTGGGATCGCCCGGGAGGAGCTGGATGAAGTCGCTGGGGAGAGGGAAGTCTGGGCTTCTATGCTTAGGCTGCTGCCCTCGCGACCCAA